>NW_028135500.1:0-193760 GCF_964662115.1 Mustela nivalis
AGACAGAGAGGCAGGCAGAGAGAAAGGAAGGGAAGCAGGGTCCCTGCTGAGCAGAGAGCCTGATGTGGGGCTCTATCCCAGGACTCTGGGATCATGACCTGAGCAGAAGGCAGAGGCTTTAACACACTGAGCCACCCAAGAGCCCCAAGCATTCATTTTCTTTATACAGAAGATATACAGATAGAACAATATTATATAGTAGAAAATACAGTAAATAATCTAGAAACCTTGATCATTTTGTTTTGGCAATTTTAGAACATAAAATTAGCTAAAGCTCAAGTGCAAGTTATATTTGTATCATAGGAGGAAAAGTTAATTAAAAGTTTGTTTATTACCATAGTTTAACACTTCAACGAAATGATAACGAGTCCAAAATCAATGAATATATGAAGTATACAATAAAAACAATAATCTTGAGTGTATGTGACTCACTGTAGGTATTGATAGGCTAGAAATCAAAGGGAAAGTATCTATAGGGTTTGTTCAGTTCCATGCTCATCAGATTAATAGGCTTTCTCATATTGCTTCCTTCACCACATTAATTTGTCTAATGAAGTTTTCAAGAGTTAAAGACAGTGATAGGTTCATGGCTGGAGAGAAGGTACAGAATCTAAGATAGTTCAGCAGTGCTTATTATTTAAGAGAAAGACAGCATGGGAGGTGAGGGGTATATCATGCATCCTGTTTTCACTCCCTTTGTGGAGCACCTACCCTGGAGGTCATGTAATAATAACCAATGACCAAAAAACAATAAAAAAACCCAAACATCCATGTGGAAGTGCCATCCCTGCCTGGAGATGAGTAGACTGCTCAAACAGATCCTGGGCAGGCATCTCAGCCCAGGACTGTGTTGGGGAAGCTGGTTCCTGGCTTTGGGCGCAATCTGGAAGCCAGCAAACTGACGGGAGAGTGCAGCCAGGGTTAACAGGACTGATGATCTTTTTGCAGCCAGGCCGCGGGTGGACACCCGCTCAAGGAGCCAGGCTAGGAGGCTGCCCAGCGCCAGCGCTGGTCAAGCTTGTAGCCCCTGGGGCTTCCCCCGCGCCCCAGCCAGGGCGGGGCCTCAGGAGGGAGGGGGCGGGGGCAGGGCAGAGAAGGGGCTTTGCTAATTGCCAAAGCGAAAAGGGAGCTCACGGAGGACTCAGGAGGGAGGGGGGCGGGGGCGGGTGGAGGGCGGCGGGGAGAAGGCGCTTTGCTAATTGCCTAAGCTGGAAGTGAGCTCACAGAGGATGTGGCTGAGAGTCTGGGAGGAGGTGGAGGGGCTGGCGGAGGAGGGGCGGGCAGAGCCGCGGTGCTGTGCTGCGGCTCAGTCGGGACTGCAGGACCCACCGGACTCGCCGCCCTTACGCTCCCATGTGAGGCTCCGCTGTCCCGCTCCTGCTGCCTGCTGCCCCTCCCCGCCCCAAGGCTTCTCCGGACCACCCTCTGCACAGGGGTAAAGTGACACCGCGCCGCGCCCTCACCTGGAGCAGAAAGCATGGACCCGACCTGGGGGCGAAGAGGGGGGTTGTGGAGGCCCAGCCTCCCGCGAACCCCAGGGCACCGGGACCACCCCGGACGCTGCGCCAAACCCGGGTCCTCATGGGGTCGGGCTGGGGACAGCGCCTTGCGAGGTGCCCCCCGCCAGCAGGCACGCTAGCCCCCATCTTTCCGCAGCCCCATGCGCCCCTGCTGAGGACCCCTTTCCCTCCCCCGCCGTGGCCCCGCTGCTTTTGTTCTGGACTTGGGATCCCAGGTGGAAACTAGTCCCTCAGACCTCCCTGGCAGCAAGGAGGGCAGGGAGGGATTCTTGGTTTCCTGCCCTGGCTCCTCCTCTCTCCCCATTCACAAGCCTTCTGGCTTCCCTTTACTCTCCTCATTGTCAGTTTTCTGAAATGGTTTTCTTCTGCATGTTGACCCAAAGAGCTATTTCATGAATGAATATACACGAAACTGAGTTGGGGCCCACCGGTGAGAGCCCACCTGTAGAGGCCTTTCATTAGAATGGTCTCTGGTTCTAGCCTCAGTTCAGAATACTGCATGTACCTGAGGACCAAGTCCAGATGTTTCTTTCATCTCTGACTTGAATTTGAAATCCTCCTCAGACTTCAGCTTCCAGGATTTCTCCAGTCCTTGCTCTCCCACTGTCTTGGTGGGGATCCGCCATGAGTGTTGAACACAGGAATGAATGAATGATATATACCCCAGACTGCTGGGGCTTTGTCTTCTTTTGCTGAGGTTGGAAAGGCTTGGGAGAGACCCCCTGTATGCAGATAGAGAGCTGCATGCAATTGCTTAGATAAACGTGTTCCCCACTTAACTGCTTGGGCATTGAACATTTCGCCCTTAACCTGTGGCTTGAGCAGTTAGGAGGAGACAATCTGGAGGTGAATCAGAAGATGGCTGAATCCACATGGTGGTGGTCTGGGTTTGGGAGATTTTCCTGTAGATTCAAAGGAAAGATATAAATTCTTCCAGTGGGGAGTGGTAAACTTTTTATCGATGGGAGATGGAAAAGAAATGGTCTGGTTAAACTTTCCCGCCCCCTCAAAACCCATTATTTGAAAACACAAAAAGGGAAGTGAAGGGAGAAATCCTCCCACTCCCATTCCCACTCACCTCCATAGCCATCTCCTCTTCCAAGAACCTAAGAGACAAGGTGCCAAGAAGTGTTAGGTACCAGCAGTGGTCTCAGATCTCATTCAAGAATCATGGTGAAAGGCTTTCAAATAGATTGTGGGGGAACAGGGGTCCAATTAGGGGGGACAAGTTTAAGGTTTGCCTGGTCCCCTAAAAATTAATGGCACTAGAGAAGATGACCTTTGGGAACTATAGCTTAATGGATACAATGTGTTAAAAGCTTCAGTGAGTCATGGTGGAAAGAGGCTATGAGGGCAGCAAACACAGTCCTAGATGATGTTATTAATAGCATTATAGGCTCTAGATTTCCTATGGTGGTGTTCTTGGCAAGACCAGCCTGGCCAAAGTGGATACTCTCAACCTGGAACAGAGGGTCTTGGAGATGCCAGCACGTGAGGTATGATGAGAGGGTAAAATGATAGGAGGTGTCCTTTGGAAGGACTGACTCCTTGACTTTAAAAGGGAGAACCCAAATCTGTAGGTGAAATCTTTCTGGCTACAAAGAGGGCCAAGGCCTCCTAAGGCCAAGGTCTCCTCGTCACTTTCAAAGATGTTGAAGAATATATTCAGACATTTCAAAGATGTCCTCATATCATTGATTCCCACTCTGGAATTCTATCAATAAGGTGAGAGTTCCTCTAGTTGAAAAAGAGATCTAAAAAGACTTCCCTTTCTCATGTAATTTCTGTAACCTCCAGGACACACCCCTTCCAGCTCTGTAATGAAGCCACAGCTGGTGCCAATTTGTGGAACTCCTTAAAGTCTATTCTCCCTTATATACCCCCGGACCAAGTTCCCATGCTCCCTCACCTGATTTCCTGCACTCACCTCCCACCTGGTGTGTTCACACCTGCAAGTGCCTTTTACCAACCCCTTTGCCAAAAGGCAGCCAGAGTGACCTTTCAAAGACCTATCAGTTCCTGGCATTTGTCTCCATAGAAATCTGCACTGATCTTCTAACAAATTCTCAGTCCTCCAAAGGCACCCATAATCCTCCCATCAGTCTATTCATACCCCTCCAACTGACTGATGCCTGTTCTGCCCCATCTCTCTGCCCTTCAACCACACTGCCTCCTTCTTCCTGTGGAGACCTCTCATGGCACCTGCCTCCAAGCACAGGTGATTCCCATTGATGGGAAGACCCTCTTCTCTCCCCCATCTCCCCACTCCAGTTACTCCCACTTATTCGTGAGCTCACAAGCCCCATGGTACACACTCTCCATGCAGCCTGCTCTCTCTTTTCTAGCACTGGCCTCCGTTTCTAGCTGTGGTTGTGTCATGGATGTCCTTCCCCAGCCAGCCTCCAAGCTCTCCTTCCCTTTAGCTCCAACACCTGACACAGTGCCTGGCACGTAGTAAGCCCTGGCTAGCTTCTAAGAGCCTCACTGAGGGACTGAAAGCATTTTAAAAATGTCACTACGTAGGCTCCAAACTGTAGGCAGAAAAAGCTTTGCCTGGATTGACATTTTAGAGACGTATTGGTCAAGTTGGATGTGTTCACTGACTTTGCCTTGTAAAATTAAAAAAAAAAAAAAGGACCTCTGTATCGCTTCGCATCTACCGAAGGCGCATGTATACTACTAGACCACGTTATGAGCTTAATGGAAGGAGACAAGATGTTTTCGCTAAGAAAATGTATAAGACTGTTGAGGTCAAGTGGGAGGAAACAGTCCGTTTGTTGGAGCATTGCTATCTTACTCTATCACAGCCACTCATAAAAATCTGACACGGGGTGAGTCAGAATTGTCTGTCGGAGATGAGTTAGATCTGGCTCATGTTCCTACAGACATGAAAGCCAGAAGCGAAGAAGGAGGCTTTGAAAGCGTGGGTTGAGGAGGCCGTGTGGTTCACTGCGATGAGCTAAGTGCCCAGGGCCACCAGCAGACATGCTGGCCTGTGTCCCTCATTTGTTCTGGGGTCCCTCTTGCACCATGTGGTGATGCTGGTGGCTGGGAGCAGCTCAGGACAGGACCTGGTGGCATCTTACCTCTCCCACCCTCCTGTGGGCTCCAGTGGGTCCCAAGGGACAGCCTGCCTTCCTTGAAAAGCCCAGTAGCACTGGGAGCAGAAACTGGGGCCAAAGAGTGAGCACCCTGTTTGACAAGCTGGAGCAGCCACCTCTTCTTCAGATGCAGGGGGAGCCCTGGCATGCTGACTCCTCCCTTCTCCCTTTCCCCTTTCCTCTCTTCCTCCCTCTTTCCTTCCCCTCTCTCCTTCCCTGGTGGTGCCCTTTCCCAAAGCCCACTTCATCCCTTTTCCTTTCTACATGCCTGTCTTCTAGAGTTTCTTCTCTTTCCTCCCCATTACTTCCCTTCATCTGAATCTCCTCTTTGGTTCCTTTGTCCCTGCTCTCTGCTCCTCCTCCCCTTCCCTGGCTCCTGTTCAGCTCCATCGCTAATGCAGGCAGAGCTGGATTAACATGCTCACTTGCTAGCTCAGCCACCCTCCAGAGAAGTCACTCTTCGGTGGCCACCTTCCTGACCCCCTGGTCGCTTCTCCACTTGTTCAGATATTGCTCTGAAGTCTGAGGAGGACAGAGCGGGGCTGCCACAGAAGCAGGCCAGAGGAGAAACCAAACCATGTGTCCACACTGTCCCCCAGCACTGCTGCTCTGAGAGCTTTCTGAGTCCTCAACAGGGTTAGGATTTAGGGGCTTCTTCAGAACCGGGAGTGAAAACAACCATAGGTCAAAAGAAAAGCTACGGCCCCCACACAAAAATAATAATCACAAATGAAAACTATGTTAACTCTGAGTCCCAAAGTCGAAAAATTGCCTTGAATCTGTCACTAGAAAGCACCCAAGGCCTCACTCTCTGGGTTCTGGGTGCCCTGGGAATGGCAGGAGGCTCTGACAGGCGCGTGGGAGTGCGGAACTATGGGGGCCAGCCTGCCGGCTGGCGGGGGGGAGGAGGGGGTACCTCCTGTGGCGCCGTCCTGGCCCGACCCCCTGCGGACAGGGTGTGGTGCGGCGTCCGGGGTGGTCCTGGTGCCCTGGGGTTGGCGGGAGGCTGGGCCCCGACCACCCCACACCCCGCTCCTGTCCTGCGTTTTCTGCTTCAGGTGAGGGCGCGTCGCGGTGTCACTTTACCTGTGAGCAGAGGGTCCTCCAGAGAAGCCATGGGGCGGGGAGGGGCAGCAGGCGGCCTGAAGGCCTGAACGGGAACGGGACACCGCTGTGTCAGGGGCTAGGCTGCAGCGTCGGAGCACAGGGGCAGCGAGTATGGTGTGTCCTGCAGTCCCGAATGGGCTGCAGCACAGCACCCTGGCGCTGTGCGCCCCTCCTTCCCGCCTGGGCAATTAGCAAAACCCCTGCTCAAGGCCGCCCCCGACCCGCCCCCCCCTTCCCTCCTGAGTCTTCTGAGAGCTCACTTCCAGCTTCAGAAATTAGCAAAGACCCTTCTCTGCTCCGGCCCCGCCCCCTAACTTCTGAAACCTGAGCCATGGCTGGGGTGCGGGGCTAAGCCCTGGCATGCTACTGCATTGCCAGCGCCAGCGCTGGGCAGCCTCCTAGCCGGGCTCCCTGAGCGGGTGTCCACGTGCAGCCTGGCTGCGAATAGATCATCAGTCTTAAACGCCGGCTGCACTCTTGGGTCAGTTTGCTGGCTTCCAGATTGCGCCCAAAGCCAGGAACCAGCTTCCCCAGCACAGGCCTGGGCTGAGATGCCTGCCTGGGATCTGTCTGAGCAGTCTCCTCCACTCCAGGCAGGGATGGCACTTCGACCTGGATGTTTGGGTTTTTTGTTTGTTTTTTTTGGTCATTGGTTATTACATGACCTCCAGGGTAGGTGCTCCACAAAGGGAGTGAAAACAGGACGCCATATATAAGCATACAGCCATTCTAGAAAAATAGCTTGGGGTTCTCCTGGAAACGCTGCATTGGTCCTTGCACTATGGTTTAATAGAAAAGGGATTATGCACCAAGTTACTTAAATGAGCATAGGTTGAAATCGTTTACTGAGAGTAAATATTTTAAATAGTTATATTTTAACTAAATCTATCATCAATCATAAATCTATTACACGAAGGTTACAGGCAATTTAAAAGCAAGAGCACTTTCTTCAGGGTTTTAAATAATCCCTGTCTGTCTTGGCACATGAGAATGCAAAGATAGGAAATGGTTTGTAAAAGATCATATAATAGCTTTTACTAATTCTATTTATTTGACAGACAGAGATCACAAGTAGGCAGAGAGGCAGGCAGAGAGAAAGATGGGGAAGCAGGCTCCTCGTCAAGCAGAGAGTCTGATGAAGGGCTTGATCCCAGGACCCTGAGATCATGACCTGAGCCCAAGGCAGAGGCTTAACACACGGAGCCACCCAGGCGCCCCCAGATGAAATACATTTCTGACTTAGAAACTTCAGATAGAATTATTTTGTCCATGATGACAACTGAAAAAAATGTGTCATCCCTAAACCTAACCTTAAACCCTACCAACGCTGAAACCTAAGCTGACCTTAAAGCCCAAACTAGAACCCTGAATCCCAAACCTGGAATGGAACCCAAAGCCTGTACCTGAGCCCTGGATCCAAGCCCTGAACCACGAACCCAAACCCTAAACCAGACCTCCAAGTCATGAAACCTGAACCCAAATCTCAGCATGAAGTCAAACCCCAAATTTGACCTTGAACTTTATCCCATAAGCCCTGAGTCTTAAAGCCTAAATCATAAACTTAAAGCCCTAAACTATAACTCTGTTCCCTTGTCCTTCACTCTAAACCCTCACCTTAACACTAAACCCAAAGCCTGATCTAGAACTCTGACTAAAACCTGAACCTGTACCCAAATTCAAATGCTTCACCACACTTTGCTTAGGCACTTGCCATTGATGGATATTTGCAGTTTCTACCTTTTGATTCTTGTGAACATTGTTTGGGTTGGGGGCTAGGGTTAGGGTCTTGGATTAGGGTAGGGTCCAGGCTTGAGACCAAGTTGAGGTCAGAGTGTGGGTCTGCATCAGGGCCATGTTCAGTGACACTGTTTGGGTCAAGGACTGTTGTAATTCCACATTGTTTCCAATTCATTGTTCCTTAGCTATTTGGGGGGAAGTTGGGGGGTATTGGGCTCCATGCAGCTTGAATTTCCGGAATGAAATGGCATCAGCTGGACCCCAGGAGGGAGCAGGACCTTCCACTGAAGGGTGAGCTCCCACAGTCCTGCACTGCCTTGCACCGCCTGCAGAGGGCGCCAGACCCCAGCTCCGCCCTGAGCCAAGGCTGCACAGCCACAGCTGGGACCAGAGCCCCGCCTCTTCAGGACCCACTGTGGAGACTTCTGGAGAATGTGGGGCGCCTCCCACCCTGACAGGACAAGCTGAGGAGGGTGTGGCTCTGCATCCACACTGACCGGACCCGTTGTGGAGGACGCGCCCACACTGGCAGCAGTCCAACCTCCTAAGGACCAGATGCTGGAGGAGCTGAGGAGAAGCCGCCTGAGTGGACTGTCAAGGGGTTCGTGGTCTCAGGACCCCACAGAGGAAGGGCGCCCTGTGTAGACACTGGGGCTTCCGTCGTTTTGTGTGAGGAGACGTGGCCTCCTGCTGTGCTGTGCACGGGGCTGTGGGGTCCCCCCTTTCTGGGCTCGGGTGCTCCTCGGTCCTCGTCTGTGTTTGTGTGCTCGCGGATTCGGTTCCTTGGGCTCCTCAGATGGTCTGCAGTCAGGGAGCATCAGCCTTCTTCGGTGTTTGTGCTCTCCCCACCTCAGCCCTGCGGGGTCCTTCCCGTGTCCACACCCACTCCAGGCTTGAGCCGAGTCCAGAAATTCGGGAGCCAGAGTGAGGACTCTGTAGACGGTTTTGGGGAGAGTAGGTATTTTCCCAGTGTGGGTTCTACCCTGAGCACAGTGCCTCCCCATCTCCGTGTGTACCCCTCCCTGTCTGTCGTCATTGTTGCAGGGCTGTCAGATGACAGGTCTGTCACCTTCTTGGTTCAGGGGCCTCCCGGGTATCTTGCTGTCTTGGATGCAGGTGTAAATGAGAACTTTCTCCGCAGTCTCTTTTTGATGGTTCCTTCTGAGCACCTAAGAGTGCCACTAATTTGTGCATATTGATTTTGTTCCTTGCAAGATCTTGAATTTATTTGTTCGATTGGCCTTAAACTCAATCTGCCAGTTATTTGACCAGCAGCATGGGTTTAATTGGGAAGAGCAGAGAATGGCAGTCTGGGCTGAGCAAGCTAAGGTCCCATCACAGGCAAGTGCGAGAAACAAAGGAGAGGAACATTATTTCATGGAGGAGGAAGAAGTTGGGAAGGGTGCTTGAAGGAAAGTCCCTTGGAGAAAGGCAGGGTGATGGAGAATTCTCACCAGCTGAGCTGCAAAGCTCCTACAAAAAGTCAGGAGATGAACCTCCAGCTTCCCGTGTGGGGCCTGGAATTGGTGAGTCTCTCCTGTGGGGGATTGCAATGTGGAGTCTGTAATGGGCACTGAGCAGCAGGCGCCCCCTTCCAGCCTCCCCTTCTGGCATCCCCAGTCCACTTTACTGGGGCTTCCCTTCCTGCTTTTGCACAGTTCTAACCAGCTTGTGGTGGAACGTTGTGGAAAAACTGAAATTCCAAATCCACTGCTTCTACTGCACCTGTGATACAGGGGCCCATGATTTAATTCTCCCACGAGTCTCTTGCTAACATGTGTCCTCTCCATGTTGGGTGACCTGGATCTGGGAGGGCTTGGACTCCATCCCAAAGTCTGATGTTCTCTCTGCTTCCGTGTCGTCGTGCTAACATGGTTGTTTGGAAGATTCATTTCCTCTGTGGTGATTTCAAAGTGCAGTCAGCTTGTTATAGCAGCACAAATACGTGCTGTCTCCACACTCAGATTCCCCAGCCGTCATTTCTTTACCACGTTTGCCACTTCACACGGGATGCTTCAGTGTGTTTGATCCCACACCAGGACAATGTCCTGCAGAACCACCACATAACCTGAAATGAGGAGATCATTACAGAACCCATCCAAGGGTTAGTGTTAGGAACCAGGGACATGGCAGGACTGACCTGAAGACCCCATGGAGAGCTGTCAGGGTGGCTGAGTTGACAGTGGAGGTGAGGGTGAGTGTCTGGCTCTGGCTTTGTGTCCAGGAGTCAGCTCTGTGTGGGTGTGTCCGCAGCTAGGCATGCAGATTTCTGCTCCTCTGAATCCTTTCCGGAGTTCCAAATGGCACAGTTTCCTTCTGGGAAGCAGGCTGAGTCCTCTGGGATTGCCCATGTGTCCCCAAATTGTAGGGCACCTACTGCAAGGCCTTTGGGGTCACAATCCTGAGAACCGAACCAAACCAAAGGTTATGGTTAGGGCCCACCACATGGCAGGCCCGATCTGCCAGCACTCTGTCCATCTTTCTGGGGGAGGAAGCAGTCGAGGGATTTGTTCAGGGTGAGTGTCAAGCTCCAGGTTTGCATCCAGGGGCCTGCTGAATATGGGGCTGTCCAGAGGTAGGAATGCAGATTTCAGTTCCTCTGAATCCTTTCTGGAGTTCCAAATGGCATGGTTCCTTTCAGGGTGGCAGGGTGAGTCCTATGGTGTTCCTCACTGTCCCCAATCTTTGAGGATTTGGAGCCAGGCCGTCGGGGACACACCTCTCAGGACAGAATCTAGGCTTAAGAGTTTGTGCCTATGGGCATGGCTGCACTGATCTGAAAGCACTGTGGCGAGGATCACAGGGGTCTGAGTTGAGAGCATGGTTCAGGATCAGTATCAAGGTCTGGGTTTGTGTCCAGTGGACCGCTGAATGTGGGGGTGGTCTCAGATGTCCAAGACGATTTCCCCTACTCTGAATCCTTTCCAGCATTCCAAATAGCCTGGTTTCCTTCTGGGTGGCAAGCTGAAATCTCTGGGATTTCTCAGGTCTTGCCATTGCCCTTGCAAGGGCAAGATACTTTTTACAGTAAAAGAATTCACCAGATGAGCTGAACAGCAGAAAAGACACAGCTCAAGAGTTAATCAGTGAACAGGAATATCATGCCAAAAACTTCTTTGATAACACACTACAGAGCAGGGGAAGATAGGAGAGAAAGCTGAGATATAAAGGACAAACCCTCCAACTTTACAACATCATTCCCTACTTGTTTATTTCCATTGCTGTCAGCTCCTTCCCAGTCAAAAATATGTCACCTGAGCCAGCCTTTTTTCTTCCTGAGATTGGGGCACTGCAAAGCCCACCAGAGGGGCCAAGGGCACCCCTATACCTGCTGAGCTGAGCCCATTTGTACCCCAACCGTGAGGAGGTACCAGCCTGTCCCCCTGGTGCTCCATGGTCTGTGGCAGTCCTTCCTTCTGGACCCTGCTTTGCTGCTCTATTTTCGCTAACCCTGGTCTCAAACTAGGGATTGCTTCTGGAAGAGGAACTCAGGGAGATGAGGCTCAGGAGGGTCTCCCTGCCTGGAATCTTCGTGTGAGGAGTGCACAGCCAACAGATTTTGCCCAGGGACTTGCAAAATGCAGAGAGGCAGATTTCTTTTCTCTCTTTCTCTCTCTCTCTAGCCTCATACTAACCAGGAGTTCTTAGAACTTTCTTCAGTGACTTCTAGGTGTAGCTTGGCCACTTTTTCACAGAAAGGCCACTTGAGCATGATGAAACACACGTATAAGCAATTACATTAAAAAAAAAAAAACAATAAGCCAATGCACACAGACCTTTGACAGCAGCACAGGACACTCAAGGGACCAGAGTCCCTACCTTGGGCAATAGTGGTAGAGGCCGGGTTCTGCCATGCAGGTCCCTAGACCTTTGGCAGTTTCCACGATTGCAAATCCAGACATGCAGAATCCTGAGGGACAACCTACTAACTGCAAAAGAGCAAAAATTCATCAGGATTCAGAGAGTGGAAATCCATTTGTACTGGAAAAGAAAGAAGTAGGCTTGCTGTGAATCCAGCAGGGAGGACAGGCATAGATAAAGGCTGGTGTATGGGTCACGGAAACTATTGTTTCTCAAGGGTCCTGCTGTCTCTGTAAAATGCTATGAGGACTGTCTTGGGGACCTCCTGCTTTCCTACCAGTGACACCCCCAGATTCTGCTTTGCTAGTCCCATGGATTCCTGGGGATACCCAGTTGATAAGCTATGCTGTCCTCATGACAACACTTGCTAATGGACTGAATGTTTGTGTCTTGTCCCAATTCAGATGTTGAAGCCCTGACCCTCAAGGAGTGCCATCAGGAGGTATGGGCTTTGAGAGGTGGTGAGGTCATGAGATTGGAACACTTGTGAATGAGATAAAAGCACTTCTGAGAAACGACCTGAGAGATTGTTCTGCCAGCTGTCATCCATGCAAGTCTACAACAGAAATATGGGCATTTGTAGATAATGAAGCAGTCTCTTGCTAGATATCAGATCTCCCAGGATCTTGCTTTTGGACTTCTCAGTCTCTAGAACTGCAAGGAATAGTACATGTTTTGCTGTTTCAGCCACCCAGTCTGTCATCATTTGTTGCAGCAACTTGAACTGAATAAAGCAGAGCCCAAGTCCTGGTTAATCCCTGCTTCTACTCATTTCCCCTCAGAAAGAGCTTCTAATCCAGAACTGACCTCTGCTTTCCATACAGGTGCTTCAGACTCCTTCTGTGAGAGCCCAGACTTTGTAAAAGACTCCTCCCTCATGGCAACCAGCATTCTGTGACTCCTGAGGACTGTCCTCCCTGACTGTATTGAGTCAATCAAACTGATTTTGATTCTGGAGTCCCAGGATCAAGGACTGCATCAGGCTCCCAGCTTCATGGGGAGTCCGCTTCTCCCTCTGACCTTCTCCCCTCTCATGCTCTCTCTCTCTCTCTCTCTCTCTCAAATAAATAAATAAAAATTTTTTAAAAATCTGATTTTAACAGACCATAAGCTTGTTCTTGCTGGTCTTTGGAAGATTAGGCATTAGCCCTTCGGAGAAAGTTCTGAATGGCTGCTTCATGAAGGGGTGAACTGTGTCCCCAAAGTCTCTTTTTGCTGCCTTCTAATCACAGATGCTGAGACAAATCCTCCCAGGTGCTGGTTTTTCAAAGCACTTAATGCTTTGGCTTTGAAGTTCCTCACTTGACAGTTCTGCTTTAATCAGTTTGTGACAAAACAGCCAATTGGTGGTGGATGCAAAGTGCACTGATAAAGTTAATATCAGGGAACAATTTTTTGAGTGTCATGCATGTGCACGTGTGTGCACACACATATCCATGTGCTAAGCATTATGGTAAATGTCTGACAAGAACTAAAAGATCAAAAAGTCAGGATACCCCATTAGCTGATATTTTTATTATTCCTACATCCTAATCTATGAAAAACAGGGTCAGAGAATAAGAAGTGGCAAAAAGAATCAAGATTTGAGGCAGTTCGATTTCTCAGCCAGCCTTGATCAATAGGCATGTACACCTGTGTCTAGTTTCAGCTCTGTGTAACCTTGCCATAACCTTGGATAAGCCATTCATCTCTCAAGTTCAGGTTCTTGGTCCAAGGAGGGAAGGGGCACAGGTTGAGTACCTCCAGTGGGACTTCCTGGCAGGCTTGTTCATCCAAGCATTCCTGTTTCAGTTTGAGTAATTGAAGCCAGTCTTTGTTTTACCGAAGGCCAAGCTTGTCCAGTGTGTCCATGCCACCAGCCAACAGCATTTGTCCATGCCATGTAACAACTGAGCAACATTCATAGGAATGGGGGGAGGAAAAGATGTCCACAGGTGTTGACAGATGTTCTGCATGGAGGAACAGGAGCTGGGGCCATCACCTGCTGTTTCTAGTGGCCTTCTCTGTCGAGTTAAAATAAATGGCAATTATTTGCAATGACAGGGGTGAAAGTAGAGGGTATTATGCCAAGCGAAATAAGTCAGTCAGAGAAAGACAATTATCATATGATCTCACTCATATGTGGAGTTCAAGAAACAAACCAGAATCATAGGGGAGTAAAGGAAAAAAATAAAACAAGATGAAGTCAAAGAGGGAGACAAACCAGAAGAGACTTTAAAAAAAAAGATTTTTATTTACTTATTTGACAAACAGAGATCACAAGTAGGCAGAGAGGCAGGAAGAGCGAGAGAGGAGGATGCAGACTCCCCAGGGAGCAGAGAGCCTGATGTGGGGCTCGATCCCAGGACCCTGAGATCATAACCTGAGTTGAAGGCAGAGGCTTTAACCCACTGAGCCAGCCAGGTACCCCTCAGAAGAGACTCTTAATCACAGTAAACAAACTGAGGGTTCTTGGAGGGGAGAGGGATGGGTGGATGGGGTAACTGGGTGATGGACATTAAGGAAGGCATGTGATACAGTGAGCACTGGGTGTTACAAAAGACTGATGAATCACTAACCTGTATGTCTGAAACTAGTATTATATGTTAATTAATTGTATTTAGATTAAAATTTTCTTTAAAAATAATTTTAAAATAAAATAAGTAACAATCCAATAATGATCAGAGTTATCCAGCAGGGAGTATCAGATCTAGAAGTCAGTTAAATTTAAGGGGCTTGCCGAAGTTTAGGAGAGTCACGCTAGGTCATTTTCCTGTGTGGGGAAGTCTTCAGGGGCAGTTCCAAAGACAAAGATTATTAATATTCCTCCTTCCCCCATTCCTCCTAGAGCCAAAGATGTTTCCTCCACTCACCCACTGGCCCTGTATGTAGGTGTTGCTTTCTCTCTACCAATCAAAAAATCAGTGAGTAACTATAACTTCACCTTTTCCAATATCCCCCTACCCCCGACCTTTGGTCTTTAATGGCCATGGGCAACAGGGACAAAGACATTTTTTAAAAACTTACAGAGATCTATTATGCTCTACTACCTTGGCCCGCATGGGCCACTGCAAAGGGATTCTGTGAACCGTGTACTCAGATGAATGGTCATTATCTTCAAAAAGGCAGGGGCAGTGATAGACACAGGAACCAAAAAAGCAAGAGTTAACGGACCATCAGAATAATGGAGTACCAACACTTTTATGTCCTTGGCTTGAATCCTCAAGGTCCAGTGTCTCAACAGAATTTTCATTTTGGTCTCATCTGCCTCACTTGTCCACCCCTGGGCCAGTTGGCAGTTATACTGAGAACCGGAAATTTTCCTTAGAAGAGAGAAAGAGTGTTTGTCAGGTAAACCAAAGAAATGTCCATTATAGGAAGTTAGGCCTTTTGTCATGGTACTCCATTAGCACCCTCCTGACTGTTAAAGAAAAAAAAAATATTGTGACACCCATTAAAGAGAGTAAGGAAGATTTTAATCAAGGGATGCTACTATGATGAGATTTTATTGTATAGTATGGGAGAGAAATCTGGCTCAGCTCAGACAAATGGAGATTTACAGCTAAAGAGCATGGTGGGGATCACTGAATGTAAAATTAAGATGGAACATCAAGGGTAAGGATGAAGGGATTCTGGCTAAACCATCTGGACAGTAATATTGTTGAAGGAAGGCTAGGGTCATAAACTATTGAGATCAGGGGATAAGGAATTTTTTAAAAGACTTATTAATACATTTTAGAGAGAGGGAGCAGGGGTAGGGGTAGAGGGAGAGGGAAAGAGAATTTTAATCAGACTCTTCACTGAGCATAGAGCCTGAGGTGAGGCTTAATCTCAGGATCGTGAGATCATGACCAGAGTAGAAACCAAGAGTCAAACGTTCAACCAGCTGCACCAACCAGGTGCCCTGGGAATAAGGGATGGGATCAGATATTAAGGGTTATAGATACTGAAGCACCTGGGTGGCTTAGTTGGTTAAATCTCTGGCTTTGGCTTGGTCATGATCTGATCCCAGGATCAAGCCTGGCATTGGGCTTGCTGCTCAGTGGGGAGTCTGGTTCTCTCTCTCCCTCTGCTATTCCCCCTGCTCAGGCTCTCTCTCTGTCAAAATAAATAAATCTTAAAAAAAAAAAGTGGTAAGATACCAGGGGTGAGAGATAAGGAATTTGATCAGATATCAAGAGTAGGATAGAAGATTGCTGAAAAATGACCAAGCAGATTTCTTGCTAAAACTGGGCTAAGTGGGCGGAGCCTAAGGTCAAGGCTAGACAGAAAGAGGACTCAGAGGAACTTGACTCGAGTCTGGTCAAGGAGAAAATCTTCATCATCCATGACCATTGTATTTTCTGCAGTCACACATTTTACTAATTCTTTTATCAGACATTCAGTGAACGAGAAACATGAACACAGCAGCAATAATATAACAAATGTAAGCGCTCTGGAAGAGACAAAGGCAGTATGGGAATCCACCTCATCAGATTTAGAATATGCATGACTCCATGACTGAATTACTACCACTGCTTGACTGTTGAGATTAAGATGTAGTACAGAGGATCAGAGGGAAGGGAGGGAAATCTGAATGGGAGTCATCAGAAAGGGAGACAAGCCATGAGGCACCTTTAACTATAGGAAACAAACTGAGAGTTGCTGGGGGGGAGGGGAGTGGGAGACATGGAGAAACTGGGTGATAGGCATTAAGGAGGACACGTGATGTGATGAGCACCAAGGGTTATCCACAACTGATGAGTTACTGAATTCTCTGAAACCAATGATGTACTATCTAATGGCTAATTGAATTTAAATATCTAAAAAAGGCACTTCAAAAAAAAAGATGTAGCATAACTCACAATATCCTTTGAGTGGAAGAATGTGCGGACTTTCCACACCTCTGCTGTCCAAGTCCCATGGCTAGTAGCCACATGTGGCTAATGACCACTTAAAAGGTGGCCAATTCAAATGGAGAAATGCTGTAAAAGCAGAATAAACACTGGCTTTCAAAGACATATTGTAACCAAAAGTCAGAGAGTATTGCCACCCTCACATCACAAACATCGCATGACTTCTACAGCTAATGAGAGTGGGACCCAAGATGAGAGAGGTCAACCTGAAAGTCCATGATGTCAGAAAGAACATGGAGAAGAAAGAGTCACAATCCTGGAGTGGATGGTCTGAAGACTGTCAGAATGCCTTTTTTTTTTTTTTTTTTTTGGTGATTCTGTATACGGACAAGGAGAATTCATTGGAGATGACATCTGTATGCCTCACATTTTCAAGGGAAAATTATGAAAACGCATATAGACCCACAGCCATAGTTTAATTATGTTTGAAATATATTCAGAACTACTCCAGTCAGTAAATTGCATATTTTCACATTTAGCTTCTCAATTTTCTCTTCGGCACCTCCCATTCTTGAAATCCCAACACAAATCACATCTCTTGCCTAAGGACCATAAACTACCTCACTATCAAAGGCTACAGTTCATTCATTCATTTGATTCATTCAAAGCAACCTAATCTTGAGTGATGTCTTAGGCGCTCTTCTAGGGACTGGTGACACGGTGAACAAAATAGGTAAAAATCTCACTTTCATGGAGCCTCTCTGGTATTTAGGGGAAAATCTTTCCTTATCAACATGAAAATACTTTTTATGGATGTTGCTTAGAATTTCAGTTTTTTTTTTTCTTGACAGTATCTCAGGTGATCATCTTTGAGGTGGTTCTCCTGAAAATATTTTTGGGGGGTACTGACTCGACTTTCTGAGTCAGACACTTTCCTAAAGACAGGGGTCAAAGGAAAAGTGACAACTGTCACTCTTGCAGTAAGAACAGGGATCACAATGCTTGAAACAGATATGCTGCTCAGCTGTCAGAAAGTCCACAAGGCTCCAAATGTGTGTGGCCAACTAACGGAACCTGTAACTCAGAGGTTATCATCCTGAGAGCAATGGGAAATCCCTCTAGTTAAGGACTCTCCTTGACGGAAGCTTGACAATGGCCTTGATTTACTTACTATGATGTTTAGGTAATTATACACATTAAGAAAAGTGCACAAGGCACTTACATTTCCATGATACCATCAAAGATATTGTTGTTTTATTAAAATGTTACATCTAGAGTTGTAACGTATAGAGTAGTTAAGTCAATCACTATGAGGTACAGGTGAGACTATTGTAACAGCCATACTTCCATAAAAAAGAAAAATTTTTTGTGGTTTCTGATCTAGGAATCAGCCAGTGAATAATTCTATATCAGTGTCCAGTTACCGGGCTAAACATGTAATCTATTTATATTTCTGAGGGTAAGCAGAATTGTGATCACTGAGCCAGCTGTATTCTAGTAACTACTCATTTACCCAACATAACAGATATAAGAAGGTAAAAGGCTTCTAAGGAGACTGGTTACTTATATTTTGAACCACATTTTGGCAGGTATAACTTGCAACTTGTGCTTAGTGGTAAGATTTCTGATATTTACTTTCTCCTTCCTTTGGCAAGTCAAGTTAGTTAAAAAGTAATTAGAGTAGAGTCCATTGTTTTTCTTAAATGCTTACAGAGATATAGAACTCTCAAGTTTCTTTACTAGACAGGATTAGATCACATTAGTGATAAAGATCAGAATGATTTACATTGCTAAAACGAGAACTTCCTGTCAGTTTGGAGAAAGCTCATTTTTATAACCAACATATTGGCTGGGCTAGAGATTAATGAGTGCTATGGGTGGGGTGATGAATGTGATATATTCAATGACCTGTGGAATTTGTTCTGTAATTTCCCCACTCCTCTGGTCAGCAGAGCGTCTTCTTCAGTACCCAGCACTGCCCATAACTGCATTCAGAAAATCACTCTCCAAAAATGGTTATTTGTTTTGCCTTTTTTATAATTTTTTAAAACATTTGATTTATTTACATGTCAGAGAGAGGGAATGAGAGCACAAGCAGGGGGAGCAGGAGAGGGAAGGGGAGAAGCAAGCTTCCTGCTTGGTGGGATTGCACAAGGGCTGAAGAAGACAGAATGGGAAGGGGACAAGGAGAATAGTGGGTTTCAGATTCTTGGGAACAGAGCCCACATCTATTTCTATGTTTATCTCACTGCTATAAACCCAGGTCACAGCAGAGTGCCTGCAGCAGAGTCATGGAAGTGCTCCAGAACTGATAACTATTGCTATTTATACTACTAACATTCCTCCACAAAGGGCCAAGTGTCATAGCTTCTCCCAGTTCCCCACACTGAACGCAATGAAGAATCAAACTATCGGGTGAAGGATGGCGAGGGGCATTTAACAGGACCCAGATCACAGGAGCCATATTGTATTGCAGGACCAGGGGTCTTACCAGTGACTAGGTATTCACTCCTCTTGAGAGGCTAGCTCCTTGGATCTCCCTCTTCAATCCTCTGAACCCATGTCTGGCATCAGAAACAAAAGTAAACATAACGTATCGCCCTTGTTTATTTTTTACTATTATTTGTTACAGAGGAAGAGAGAGATCACAAGCAAGGGGAGCTGCAGGCAGAGGGAAGGCAGGCCCCCCACTAGAGCCTGGTATGGGATCCAATCCCAGGACCCTGGGATCATGACCTGAACCAAAGGTAGATGCTTAACTGAGTAAGCTACCCAGGCGTCCCTTATTGTCCTTCTTTAAAATTTAATGTATTCTCTCTCCCTCTCTCTTTGTCCCCACTCTGTCACTCATACTCACACAATCACAGAGTCACAGACAATAGCAAGGAATTTCCCATTCTAATTCGCTAAGGCACTATGAGCTTAAGCTCAACAGAATCACTTTGCCAGCTGCTGCTCTACCGTGCCCTGATCCCTTCTCTATCCCCAAGCTCGATCTGTAACTCAAGTGTCATGGTGGTGGCTCTTTCTGCCCTCCCTCCACAAGGCTGTCATCAGCACACTCTTCCCCGTGGCTCCACTCCCCAGCACTGGCTGCCTTTGGTCTACGGGTATGCCCTCTCCTAGAGCTTTTCCACTCTCCCTGAGGGGAAGACAACCCTTACTTCTCCCCGGTGGCTGTCACGTGTCCGCTATATATTGTGACGATCAGCCCGATTAAGAGATTGGGAACTAAAAGACCGGCTTCTGCTTATGGATCAAACTAACTCTGGGGCTTGGCACACATGACAGCAGCACATGGTGGTAGAACTGAGATGGTTAGGGAGTTAATCTGCATTTTCACATCTGGTCAGCAGCAGAACAAAGAAGACACCCCAGATCTCCTATCTCCCAGAACAGTACTCTTCAAGTAACTTACAGCACCATCCTTCTCCAGCTTTGGAAGTGGCACTTTTCCAACCCCAAAGTCTTGATTCTAGGCAGCACTCCGAGAGATACTCCCTCCAGAATCACCCCTGGCTGGAAGTAGTGGTCGGCCAAGGCCTCCCAAATATCTTCCCTTCAGAGTTGCGCTTGCATCAAACTCAAAACTGTGGCACGTACGGGACTTTCCTGTCAGCCTCTAGCTCTAATGACCTATTGGACTTCAGAGGTGCTCTTTTATACCCACTTACCTTATAACATCAACGTGTGACTCCTCTAGAATTCTCTCCATGGCTTTTCTCCTGTACTAATTGTTATGGACTGAATTGTGTCCCCACAAAAGTCATATGAAGAATTCCTAATCTCCAGTGTGACTGCATCTGGAGATAGGGCCTACCTAGAAGGAGGTACTGAAGGCTTGGTGAGGTCACAGGAGTCCTAATCTGCTAGGACTGGTGTCCTCATAAGGGTGAAACACATGAAAGCACTCCCCCTACCTCCCCTCTGGGGGCCCACAGAGAAGAGGTCATCTGAGGGCACAGTTGAAAAGGTAGTGATCTATAGAACAACAAGAAAAAGCTCACTGGAGACCAACCTTGCTGGCACCTTGATCTGGAACTTCTGGCCTCCAGATCTGTGCGAAAATACATTTCTGACATTAAAGCTCTCCAGCCTGTGTTTGTCTGTCCCCGACGGCCTGGCTCCAAAGCCTCAGAGATTGGGGACAGTGAGGAACACCATAGGACTAACCCTGCCACCCTGAAAGGAACCATGCCATTTGGAACTCCAGAAAGGATTCAGAGGAACTGAAATCTGCATTCCTACCTCTGGACAGCCCCATATTCAGCAGGCCCCTGGATGCAAACCTGGAGCTTGACACTCAACCTGAACAAATCCCTCGACTGCCCCCTCCCCCAGAAAGATGGACAGAGTGCTGGCAGATCGGGCCTGCCATGTTGTGGTCCCTAACCATAACCTTTGGTTTGCTTTTCAAGATTCTGACCCCAAAGGCCTTGCAGTAGGTGCCCTACAATTTGGGGACACATGGGCAATCCCAGAGGACTCAGCCTGCTGCCCAGAAGGAAACTGTGCCATTTGGAACTCCGGAAAGGATTCAGAGGAGCAGAAATCTGCATGCCTAGCTAAGGACACACCCACACAGAGCTGACTCCTGGACACAAAGCCAGAGCCAGACACTCACCCTCACCTCCACTGTCAACTCAGCCACCCAGACAGCTCTCCATGGGGTCTTCAGATCAGCCCTGCCATGTCCCTGGTTCCTAACACTAACCCTTGGATGGTTTCTGTAATGATCTCCTCATTTCAGGTTATGTGGTGGTTCTGCAGGACATTGTCCTGGTGTGGGATCAAACACACTGAAGCATCCCGTGTGAAGTGGCAAACGTGGTAAAGAAATGACGGCTGGGGAATCTGAGTGAGGAGACAGCACGTATTTGTGCTGCTATAACAAGCTGACTGCACTTTGAAATCACCACAGAGGAAATGAATCTTCCAAATATCCATGTTAGCACGATGACACGGAAGCAGAGAGAACATCAGACTTTGGGATGGAGGCCAAGCCCTCCCAGATCCAGGTCACCCAACATGGAGAGGACACATGTTAGCAAGAGACTCATGGGAGAATTAAATCATGGGCCCCTGTATCTCAGGTGCAGTAGAAGCAGTGGATTTGGAATTTCAGTTTTTCCACAACGTTCCACCACAAGCTGGTTAGAACTGTGCAAAAGCAGGAAGGGAAGCCCCAGTAAAGTGGACTGGGGATGCCAGAAGGGGAGGCTGGAAGGGGGCGCCTGGTGCTCAGTGCCCATTACAGACCCCACATTGCAATCCCCCACAGGAGAGACTCACCAATTCGAGGCCTCACACGGGAAGCTGGAGGTTCATCTCCTGACTTTTTGTAGGAGATTTGCAGCTCAGCTGGTGAGAATTCTCCATCACCCTGCCTTTCTCCAAGGGACTTTCCTTCAAGCACCCTTCCCAACTTCTTCCTCCTCCATGAAATAATGTTCCTCTCCTTTGTTTCTCGCACTTGCCTGTGATGGGACCTTAGCTTGCTCAGCCCAGACTGCCATTCTCTGCTCTTCCCAATTAAACCCATGCTGCTGGTCAAATAACTGGCAGATTAAGTTTAAGGCCAATCGAACTAATAAATTCAAAAACTTGCAAGGAACAAAATCAATATGCACAAATTAGTGGCACTCCTAGGTGCTCGGAAGGAACCATCAAAAAGAGACTGCTGAGAACGATCTCATTTACACCTGCATCCAAGACAGCAAGATACCCGGGAGGCCCCTGAACCAAGAAGGTGACAAACCTGTCATCTGACAGCCCTGCAACAATGACGACAGACAGGGAGGGGTACACACGGAGATGGGGAGGCACTGTGCTCAGGGTAGAACCCACACTGGGAAAATACCTACTCTCCCCAAAACCGTCTACAGAGTCCTCACTCTGGCTCCCGAATTTCCGGACTCGGTGCAAGCCTGGAGTGGGTGTGGACACGGGAAGGACCCCGCAGGGCTGAGGTGGGGAGAGCACAAGCACCGAAGCAGGCGGACGCTCCCTGACCTCAGACCATCTGAGGAGCCCCAGGAACCGAATCCGCGAGCACACAAACACAGATGAGGACCTAGGAGCACCCGAGCCCAGAAAGTGGGGACCCCACAGCCCAGCGCACAGCACAGCAGGAGTCCACGTCTCCTCACACAAAACGACGGAAGCCCCAGTGTCTACATAGGGCTCCCTTTCTCTGTGGGGTCCTGAGACCACGAACCCCTTGACAGTCCACTCAGGCGGCTTCTCCTCAGCTCCTCCAGCATCTGGTCCTTAGGAGGTTGGACTGCTGCCAGTGTGGGCGCGTCCTCCACAACGGGTCCGGTCAGTGTGGATGCAGAGCCACACCCTCCTCAGCTTGTCCTGTCAGGGTGGGAGGCGCCCCACATTCTCCAGAAGTCTCCACAGTGGGTCCTGAAGAGGCGGGGCTCTGGTCCCAGCTGTGGCTGTGCAGCCTGGGCTCAGGGCGGGAGCTGGGGTCTGGCGCCCTCTGCAGGCGGTGCAAGGCAGTGCAGGACTGTGGGAGCTCACCCTTCAGTGGAAGGTCCTGCTCCCTCCTGGGGTCCAGCTGATGCCATTTCATTCCGGAAATTCAAGCTGCATGGAGCCCAATACCCCCCAACTTCCCCCCAAATAGCTAAGGAACAATGAATTGGAAACAATGTGGAATTACAACAGTCCTTGACCCAAACAGTGTCACTGAACATGGCCCTGATGCAGACCCACACTCTGACCTCAACTTGGTCTCAAACCTGGACCCTACCCTAATCCAAGACCCTAACCCTAGCCCCCAACCCAAACAATGTTCACAAGACTCAAAAGGTAGAAACTGCAAATATCCATCAATGGCAAGTGCCTAAGCAAAGTGTGGTGAAGCATTTGAATTTGGGTACAGGTTCAGGTTTTAGTCAGAGTTCTAGATCAGGCTTTGGGTTTAGTGTTAGGGTGAGGGTTTAGAGTGAAGGACAGGGAACAGAGTTATAGTTTAGGGCTTTAAGTTTATGATTTAGGCTTTAAGACTCAGGGCTTATGGGATAAAGTTCAAGGTCAAATTTGGGGTTTGACTTCATGCTGAGATTTGGGTTCAGGTTTCATGACTTGGAGGTCTGGTTTAGGGTTTGGGTTCGTGGTTCAGGGCTTGGATCCAGGGCTCAGGTACAGGCTTTGGGTTCCATTCCAGGTTTGGGATTCAGGGTTCTAGTTTGGGCTTTAAGGTCAGCTTAGGTTTCAGCGTTGGTAGGGTTTAAGGTTAGGTTTAGGGATGACACATTTTCTTCAGTTGTCATCATGGACAAAATAATTCTATCTGAAGTTTCTAAGTCAGAAATGTATTTCATCTGGGGGCGCCTGGGTGGCTCCGTGTGTTAAGCCTCTGCCTTGGGCTCAGGTCATGATCTCAGGGTCCTGGGATCGAGCCCTTCATCAGGCTCTCTGCTTGACCGGGAGCCTGCTTCCCCATCTTTCTCTCTGCCTGCCTCTCTGCCTACTTGTGATCTCTGTCTGTCAAATAAATAGAATTAGTAAAATCTATTATATGATCTTTTACAAACCATTTCCTATCTTTGCATTTCTTGTGCCAAGACAGACAGGGATTATTTAAAACCCTGAAGAGAGTGCTCTTGCTTTTAAATTGCCTGTAACCTTCGTGTAATAGATTTATGATTGATGATAGATTTAGTTAAAATATAACTATTTAAAATATTTACTCTCAGTAAACGATTTCAACCTATGCTCATTTAAGTAACTTGGTGCATAATCCCTTTTCTATTAAACCATAGTGCAAGGACCAATGCAGCGTTTCCAGGAGAACCCCAAGCTATTTTTCTAGAATGGCTGTATGCTATATATGGCGTCCTGTTTTCACTCCCTTTGTGGAGCACCTACCCTGGAGGTCATGTAATAACCAATGACCAAAAAAACAAACAAGAAACCCAAACATCCAGGTCGAAGTGCCATCCCTGCCTGGAGTGGAGGAGACTGCTCAGACAGATCCCAGGCAGGCATCTCAGCCCAGGCCTGTGCTGGGGAAGCTGGTTCCTGGCTTTGGGCGCAAACTGGAAGCCAGCAAACTGACCCAAGAGTGCAGCCGGCGTTTAGGACTGATGATCTTTTGGCAGCCAGGCTGCGCGTGGACACCCGCTCAGGGAGCCAGGCTAGGCGGCTGCCCAGCGCAGGCGCTGGCAATGCAGCAGCATGCCAGGGCTTAGCCCCGCACCCCAGCATGGGCTCTGGCCTCAGAAGTGAGGGGGTGGGGCCAGCGTAGAGAAGGGTCTTTGCTAATTTCCAAAGCTGGAAGTGAGCTCTCAGAGGACTCAGGAGGGAGGGGGGCGGGGGCGGGGGCGGGTCGGGGGCGGCCGGGAGAAGGGGCTTTGCTAATTGCCCAGGCGGGAAGGAGGGGCGCGCAGCGCCAGGGTGCTGTGCTGCAGCCCATTCGGGACTGCAGGACCCACCATACTCGCTGCCCCTGCACTCTCATGCTCCAGCCTAGCCCATGAGGCCGTGGTGTCCTGTTCCCCTTCCCGCCGCCTGCTGCCCCTCCCCGCCCAATGGCTTCTCTGGAGGACCCTCTGCTCACAGGTAAAGTGACACCACGACGCGCCCTCACCTGAAGCAGAAAACGCGGTCCAGGAGCTGGGCGTGGGATGTTTGGGCCCCAGCCTCCCGCCAACCCCAGGGCACCAGGACCACCCCAGACGCTGTGCCACACCCTGTCCGCAGGGGGTCAGGCCGGGACAGCGCCACAGGAGGTACCCCCCCCCCCCGCCAGAGGGCAGGCTAGCCCCCATAGTTCGGCACCCCCACGCGCTTTTCAGAGCCTCCTGCCATTTCCAGGGCACCCAGAACCCAGAGAGTGAGGAGAGTGAGGCCTTGGGTGCTTTCTAGAGACAGATTCAAGGCAATTTTTCGACTTTGGGACTCAGAGTTAACATAGTTTTCATTTGTGATTATTATTTTTTGTGGGTGCCATAGCTTTTCTTTTGACCTATGGTTGTTTTCACTCCCAGTTCTGAAGAAGCCCCTAAATCCTAACCCTGTTGAGGACTCTGAAAGCTCTCAGAGCAGCAGTGCTGGGGGACAGTGTGGACACATGTTTTGGTTTCTCCTCTGGCCTGCTTCTGTGGCAGCCCCGCTCTGTCCTCCTCAGACTTCAGAGCAATATCTGAACAAGTGGAGCAGCGACCAGGGGGTCAGGAAGGTGGCCACCGAAGAGTGACTTCTCTGGAGGGTGGCTGAGCTAGCAAGTGAGCATGTTAGTCCAGCTCTGCCTGCATTCAGTATGGAGCTGAACAGGGGCCAGGGAAGGGGAGGAGGAGCAGAGAGCAGGGACAAAGGGACCAAAGAGGAGATTCAGATGAAGGGAAGTAATGGGGAGGAAAGAGAAGAAACTCTAGAAGACAGGTATGTAGAAAGGAAAAGGGATGAAGTGGGCATGGGGAAAGGGCACCACCAGGGAAGGAGAGAGGGGAAGGAAAGAGGGAGGAAGAGAGGAAAGGGGAAAGGGAGAAGGGAGGAGTCAGCATGCCAGGGCTCCCCCTGCATCTGAAGAAGAGGTGGCTGCTCCAGCTTGTCAAACAGGGTGCTCACTCTTTGGCCCCAGTTTCTGCTCCCAGTGCTACTGGGCTTTTCAAGGAAGGCAGGCTGTCCCTTGGGACCTACTGGAGCCCACTGGAGCCCACAGGAGGGTGGGAGAATTAAGATGCCACCGGGTCCTGTCCTGAGCTGCTCCCAGCCACCAGCCTCACCACATGGTGCAAGAGGGACCCCAGAACAAAGGAAGGATACAGGCCAGCATGTCTGCTGGTGGCCCTGGGCACTTAGCTCATCGCAGTGAACCACACGGCCTCCTCAACCCACGCTTTCAAAGCCTCCTTCTTCGTTTCTGGCTTTCATGTCTGTAGGAACATGAGCCAGATCTAACTCATCTCCGACAGACAATTCTGACTCACCCCGTGTCAGATTTTTATGAGTGGCTGTGATAGAGTAAGATAGCAATGCTCCAACAAACGGACTGTTTCCTCCCACTTGACCTCAACAGTCTTATACATTTTCTTAGCGAAAACATCTTGTCTCCTTCCATTAAGCTCATAACGTGGTCTAGGAGTATACATGCGCCTTCGGTAGATGCGAAGCGATACAGAGGTCTTTTTTTTTTTTTTAAATTTTACAAGGTAAAGTCAGTGAACACATCCAACTTGACCAATACGTCTCTAAAATGTCAATCCAGGCAAAGCTTTTTCTGCCTACAGTTTGGAGCCTACGTGGTGACATTTTTAAAATGCTTTCAGTCCCTCAGTGAGGCTCTTAGAAGCTAGCCAGGGCTTACTACGTGCCAGGCACTCTGTCAGGTGTTGGAGCTAAAGGGAAAGAGAGCTTGGAGGCTAGCTGGGGAGGGACATCCATGACACAAGCACAGCTAGAAACGGAGGCCAGTGCTAGAAAAGAGAGAGCAGGCTGCATGGAGAGTGTGTACCATGGGGCTTGTGAGCTCACGAATAAGTGGGAGTAACTGGAGTGGGGAGATGGGGGAGAGAAGAGGGTCTTCCCATCAATGGGAATCACCTGTGCTTGGAGGCAGGTGCCATGAGAGGTCTCCACAGGAAGAAGGAGGCAGTGTGGTTGAAGGGCAGAGAGATGGGGCAGAACAGGCATCAGTCAGTTGGACGGGTATGAATAGACTGATGGGAGGATTATGGGTGCCTTTGGAGGACTGAGAATTTGTTAGAAGATCAGTGCAGATTTCTATGGAGACAAATGCCAGGAACTGATAGGTCTTTGAAAGGTCACTCTGGCTGCCTTTTGGCAAAGGGGTTGGTAAAAGGCACTTGCAGGTGTGAACACACCAGGTGGGAGGTGAGTGCAGGAAATCGGGTGAGGGAGCATGGGAACTTGGTCCCGGGGTATATAAGGGAGAATAGCCTTTAAGGAGTTCCACAAATTGGCACCAGCTGTGGCTTCATTACAGAGCTGGAAGGGGGAGGTGGGTGTGTCCTGGAGGTTACAGAAATTACATGAGAAAGGGAAGTCTTTTTAGATCTCTTTTTCAACTAGAGGAACTCTCACCTTATTGATAGAATTCCAGAGTGGGAACCAATGATATGAGGACATCTTTGAAATGTCTGAATATGTTCTTCGACATCTTTGAAAGTGACGAGGAGACCTTGACCTTAGGAGGCCTTGGCCCTCTTTGTAGCCAGAAAGATTTCACCTACAGATTTGGGTTCTCCCTTTTAAAGTCAAGGAGTCAGTCCTTCCAAAGGACACCTCCTATCATTTTACCCTCTCATCATACCTCACGTGCTGGCATCTCCAAGACCCTCTGTTCCAGGTTGAGAGTATCCACTTTGGCCGGGCTGGTCTTGCCAAGAACACCACCACAGGAAATCTAGAGCCTGTAGTGCTATTAATAACATCATCTAAGACTGTGTTTGCTGCCCTCTTGGCCTCTTCCCACCATGACTCACTGAAGCTTTTTACACATTGTATCCATTATGCTATAGTTCCCAAAGGTCACCTTCTCTAGTGCCATTAGATTTTAGGGGAACAGGCAAACCTTAAACTTGTCCCCCTTAATTGGATCCCTGTGCCCCCACAATCTCTTTGAATGCCTTTCACCATGATCCTTGAATGAGATCTGAGACCACTGCTGGTACCTAACACTTCTTGGCACCTTGTCTGCTAGGTTCTTGGAAGAGGAGGTGGCTATGGAGGTGAGTGGGGATGGGAGTGGGAGGATTTATCCCTTCACTTCCCTTTTTGTGTTTTCAAATAATGGGTTTTGAGGGGGAGGGAAAGGTTAACCAGACCATTTATTTTCCATCTCCCATCGATAAAATGTCACACAGGAGAGAGGTGGCAGAAACGCACTTTCACGTTAATTTTTTTACAAGGAAGATTGACTTATGAACCTACTTTGTTATTCCCTTTCATTCAATTTCCCTGTACCTCCTTTTCTATGAAGTGTAACGGTAACCCATTATTATTTTTATTGTTGGCACGTGCTTTGTGAACCATAAAGTGTACGCTATAAATGGGAGCGCTTTTCTTTTTTTTTTTTTTTTGTAGTTTACGAAAAACTAATATTTTTTAAATTAATTTTTTATTTATTTTCAGCATAACAGTATTCATTCTTTTTGCACCACACCCAGTGCTCCATGCAAGCAGTGCCCTCTATGATACCCAACACCTGGTACCCCAACCTCCAAATCCCCCGTCCCTTCAAAACCCTCAGATTGTTTTTCAGAGTCCATAGTCTCTCATGATTCAGCTCCCCTTCCAATTTCCCCCACCTCCCTTCTCGTCTCTAACTCCCCATGTCCATGAAAAACTAATTTAAAAACATTCATCCACCAGAGTACCCAAAGGGCTCCCATATAAACTATCTGTCGTTACATTATGTCCCGATGTGGAGCTCGATCCCAGGATCCTGAGATCATGACCTGAACTGAAGGCAGAGGCTTTAACACACTGAGCCACCAGCCCCAATGTATTCTCTTCAGTACCAGAATTTGTAACCAATTGACAGATGAAAAAGGAGGCAGTCAAGTGAAAAACAATAGGTCTTAGACCTGCAAGAAATTTGAATTAGATGAATTCAGCTACTCAGGCACTGTTTCACATTTTCAGATCTCTGAAGAAAAGGGGTTAACCTTTTTACAGCATGTAAAAGAGAAGACTATAACACATACTATGTGTAAGCATGTAAATATCAAAAAATATCCCATTAGATGCTAAGACACACAAGGCCTATATTTTCTCTCAAATTCATGAATATGTAGGAGCAATAAGTGAGAAGTGAATGTATACTCTTCACTTCGAAGTCTTTTAGAAATCTAAAATATGACTTTCTATGGTTTGTGTCTCCATATTCCTTTATTGCCAGTTTGAACAAATCCACATGCTTTGATTCAAAGGTAATAAATTCCTCTTATTTGGAAACATGATGTTTATTTTTATTCTCTCACCCTTAGCAGGTGGTTTCATTTTAGCACACTTCAGAGTTATAATTTCATGCTTATTAAAAACATTTATTATGATCTACATAGATGAATGAAACTTTTATTTTATTAAATTATTTGACAAAAAATCTGTTATTTTTAAAAATGTATTTCCTTTAGGGTTATTTTAGAGCGTTCAGAGAGGATCTAGGAGTGTGGTATTATGTAGTTTTTAAGTAGGTATGAAATGGTTATTTATAGGATTGTTTCTTTAAGGCTTATGTATATTGTCCATTATATGCTATAAAATATTTTGAAAGTAAATTTAAGGTATGTTTTACATAGTTTATTTTTTGGAAATAAATATTGAAATGACTTGTGAAATTCAGTATATTCTCAACATTAATTTATTTTGAAATTTACCAGTTGTCTACTGAACTATTATATGGCAGATATTACTTCAGACTACACTGGTAAATGAAATACTTGGCTTTGTAGAACTTTTATTTTAATGGGTGAGACAATTCAAAGCTATAAACCTTAATAAAAATTGCATAGTGCATTCAAAAAGGATGAGTACAATGGGGAAAAAGAAAAACTCGATCAGGGTGAGAAAAATCAAGGTTGCTAGGCAGGGGATGGGGAGTTAAAATTTTTAATAGGAAGATCAGGGTAGTTACAATGAAGCTGACAATTGAACAAAGGTATGGAAAGGTGATGAATTTGCCCAGAACTATCAGCAATAAGGTCACTCCAGACAAAGGAATTGGCTATCTTGAAGGCCATAAGGTTGGATCATGCCTGGCATATCTGAGGAATAGCAAGGAGGCCATTGTGAGTGACTGAAGAGTAGCAGGGAAAGAGGTCACAGAGGTTAAATGAGTGGCTAGATCATGTAAAGCTTAGAAGTCATTGTAAAACTCTGGCTTTTATATTTGGAAACTTACTGTGTGATAGAATTTCTGCTAATAACTGAGAGTTCAATTGTCCATAAAATTTCAAGGACTCTTATTCTAGTAAGACAGAATGAAGAGAAAGAGTTCATATTTTCACATGGTGTAACAAATGCTCAGAGATACAAGTGTAGGAAGCTATAGGATCACAGAAGAAGGCACTAAAATCACACCAATATATTTGATGACTGTGACTATATATAAATTTGTATTTTCTAGATTTTTTATAGTCATGGAATCACACTGTATATACTATACATTGCCTGGCTTTTCTTTTCTCAGCATCATTACTTTGAGAATCTCCAATTGTAAATAGTTCATTTTGATGTTGAATAGTAATCTCTTTAATGAATAGATCATAATTTTTCTTTGCTCTATGGATGGACATTGATGAACATTTCCACTGTTTTCAATTCTTAAAAATAAAGCTGCTATGAAATTCATATACAAGTCCCTGTATGAACATAGGGTTTGTTTCTCTTGGTTAAATGCCTAGAAGTAAAATGGCTATTTTTGTAACTGCAACATATTTTGCATTTAAAAAAATTTTCAAACTATTTTCCAAAGTGGTTGTATCATGATATATGCCAACAACAGTTTAGATTTTTTGTTGCTTCTCAATCTAGCTCAGACCAAGTACAATTAGCCTTTATAATTTTAGCCATTCTAATAGATATGTAAGCATGTCTCATTATGATTTTAATTTGTATTTCTTTAATGTCTAAATGTTGAGAAATTTGTCATGTGCCTATAAGCCATCCATATACTTTTGGTGACATGTCTCTTCCATTATTTCCTTCACATGTAAAATTGGATACTCTGTTTGGTTATTAGTAAGGTTTTTTATTTTTATTCATATTTAAATAATCAGAGTAGATGTCCATTATCAGATATGTAATTTGGAAATCGTTTGTCCATCTTTACAGTTTCTCAATGGAGCTTTGATAGCTGTGTCTTTCAAGAAATATGCTACTTCTTTCCTGGTACACGGAGGTATGACTAGAACATTATCAATGTTGACCTTTGCAAAGAAAATCATGGCTTAAGATATATGTAGTCTGCAGTTGTTGGGAGTGTTCACCATCCTTGCCTCTAACTCATCTCTCACTGCCCACACATTCAGATATAGGGGAATATTGATTGACAAAATATTAATTGCCAAATAACACTAGTTGGAGAATAAGAAAAATGCAGGCACCTGATTATATAATATTACATAAATAAAATGTGTTTTTATAAGTGCTATTAGAAGTAAATTCCTCTATACTTTAATCACACAGAATGATGGAATCCTAGATTTTTTTTTCTTGTATTTACTAAGAAAATGATCATGCCTCAAGTATATTAAAATGGAATAGGGAAAATTAAAAATTGTTTTAAGATGATTTGTGTGTGTTGTGCATATGTGAGAGAGAAAGTGAGAGAGAAAGATAAAGAAAAAGAGAAAGGGAAAGACAGAGAGGTGGCTGCAGTGAATTGATGAGTTGGAGGATAGATTTTAAAGTTTTGTCTTTTGCTTTCTACATTTCTTTTTCCTTAGGTTCAAGAGAACAATCAGTAATATCTCAGAAGCCTGCTGGTAACATCAGCAGAAAGAATTAGAGGTTCCCAGAAAATTAAGATGACATATAGTTTTCCTGACATAAGAAAAGTCATTTTTTGTCCCCAGCTATTTTCAATGATCTATACCCCACCTGTGTACTTGCCCAAGCACACTTCTTCCAAAACTTCCTGGGAGGGTCTTACAAAGAAATGCAAAAACCTCACTCCTTAAGGATTTTGAGGGAACAAGGCAATGGGAAAACTAACAGTCACCACCAGACCAGGAAATAGCCTAAGCTATTGAGACAATAAATCAGTGGCAAAACTCCTAGTGCTATTTCAAAAGCAATCAAGGCCTTGCATTCCTTGTCCCAGAAAATGAGCCCAAGACCCCATCTAGTTTCTATCTGCTCTTGAAGCCTGCAGAGTCCCTTTCCCTTGTCCAACAGTTACCTCTGCTTTATTCTAACGTTGAAGTTTCTGCCCTCGGTGGAATACAAGCTTCATTCAGGTGAACATGCAATACATATTGCACAAATACATATGTGGATGTGCATGCAGCCACAACCTTATGACCAACCATACATGGAATAATAAAACTCTCCCTTCTGAGTATTCATCTTAAATACTAAATAAAAATCTCTCTCCTGTTCAAACAGTCAAGGCTTTGGAACTTATTCCCTGTTTTCTCCTTGTATGTTGTAAACAAAGATTCCTTTGTTTGACAACTCCACCTGTTTCTGTGATTCACCAAAGACTGACCTCAGTTAGGTCAGTTGCTGTAATGGCTTTCACTACTCTGATTCTACCTCTGCAAGTCTCCAAATTTAACTATTTTTTCTCCCAATTCCGCATGTTCTTGGCTTTAAACTGCAACTCTGAAGAGAAGATTTGCTTGTTTAAAAAAAAAAATCAAGAAAAGGGAGTAGTAGTCAACATTGTTACTTTGAACTTCCTGCCCTACGGGGCTCTCCTGTTCTTTCTCTTTGACTTCCTGGACTAAAACGACAGAAATTTGGCAATACATCACTCCCCAATCCAGATTACTGCCAGAACAGTTTATACTCTTAGAAAAATATTAGTTTAAAAGATCACATAATTAAATACTTAAGCATGTAGTGTAATATAGTGGTTTACAAGAAATATATTTTGGTCATCTGAATATTTGGTTTTCAACCATGGCTACTGACTCACAGCTCCTAAAACTCTTGGGATTTCCTGTGATAAGGGTGAGAGAGGTGTGTTTTGTTCTGTTAATGAAGTGACCTTCAGACCTCACTCAAGGCAAGGGCTGTTTGCCTGAAGGACCAACCACTTGGTGAAAGCCTTCACAACTTTTTGCCTCCCCTTCCTCCCAATACAGGATTATCTGGGGAGGGAAGAGGATCTGGAGATTAGATCAGCAAATGACAATGATTTAGTCAGTCATGACTATGTCATGAAGCCTCCACAGAAAAGCTGAAAGGACTGGGTTCAGAAAGCTTTTAGTTTGTGAAATGTATGAAAAGGCAGGAAGAGTGGCAGTCTTACAGAAGGTAATAGAAGCTCTGTGCCCATTCTCCATACCTTGCCCTGTGCACTTCTTTATCTATCTATTGATTTAAATCTTCTATTATATCTTTTAATAAGCTGGCAAACATAAAGTAAGTATTTTTCTGAGTTTTGTGAGTCCCTGTAGCAAATTAAAAGAACGTAAGAAGTAGGCCATTGGGACCTCCAACCTGTAGTTGCTCAGTCACAAGCACAGGTAATAACCTGGGGCCTACAGTGAGACTGGCATCTGAGGTGGGGTTGGAGATAGTCTTGGAGGACTGATCCCTTAACTGATGAAATCTTACACTATGTTCAGGTAGATAGTGTCAGAATTTAGTTGAATTCTTGGAGATCCTGCTGTTGTCTGAAAATTATTTGGCATTGTTGGTATGATGTCCTAAAACCCAAAAAGATATAGCTACCTCAAAATAAGAATACGGTTGACAGCTTATATATAATAAGTGAGTATTTCAGGGATTTAAAATATACCCAATAAATAATGTAAGGAAATAAGGAAAGATTTTGAAATAAAAACAAGAATAAGAACCTAGTGGTACTAATAGATTAAATATATGTAATCTAGTTGAATTAAGAATACAATGGATAGAATATGTAATGGATTCAATAGAGATAAGAAGTCACTTAAGGATATAGTCATCTGGATACCAGCAAAGCATTAAAATTATCAATATAAAAGAGGTGTAAGATGTAGGTGATGTGTGTGGAACAAAAGCTAGAGAAGAAATTAGATTTCCTTACTACTCATAGCCTGTTGACAAGTCCTTGAAGCTCCTCTGGGGACTCAGCTGCTTCCATGTGGACACATCCACTCAGGGCAAAAAGCATTCTTAGTCCTCCCCCCAGGATACTGAAAATCTACTTTCACATGTAAAAATTACTTTGGAGGGGCGCCTGGGTGGCTCAGTGGGTTAAAGCCTCTGCCTTCGGCTCAGGTCGTGATCAGGGTTCTGGGATCGAGCCCCACATCGGGCTCTCTGCTCTGCAGGGAGCCTGCTTCCTCCTCTCTCTGCCTACCTCTCTGCCTACCTGTGATCTCTGTCTGTCAAATAAATAAATAAAATCTTTAAAAAAAAATTACTTTGGAAACTTCTTTATCTCTACTCCCCACCCCTGCCCTCAAGATATAAATTGGCAATCATCTCCCAAGCATATACCCACTGATACACATCAGAAGAGTCTCTTCCCTGAGTTTTTACTAAATAGTAATAAATGACCTTTCCCTAACAATAGCTAGCCCCCTCAAGGTCCTGGAAACCTTGTTTATAAAATACCTTGGAGGCTTGTGCTATCCCTAACCTCCTCCCAAATTGAAAGTATATAATCAGCCACTCTTCATGACCCTCTCTCTCTACTCCAAATAAATAAATAAATATTTTTAAATAAAATAAAATAAATGACTTTTTTTAAATGAAAGAAGAAAAAGGAAAGAAATATTTGAATATTAATGTACATCTATTTCTCAAGCATAAAATAGTCAAGACACTGGATTAAAACTTACATACAAGAAAAGAAAGAAAATATTCATAACTAGAGTTGACTCTATGAATCCCAAACTAGGGCATACATACCAAAGACACACAAAAAAAATCACAAGTGTTAGAGAGAAAAAAAATAATTCATTAATAAAGAAACAAGAATCAGACTGACAGAAATTTTTAAATAACATCAGATATAAAAAAGAATGAAGTAATAGCTTTATTATCTTGAAAAAAAATCACAAATGGAAACATTTAGATCCTTATAAAATGTCATTGGCATAGGAAGGCATAATAAAAAAAATATTTTCAGGAATACAGACCACAGATAATTTGCCTTAATTTGTGTAGGCAGCACTTAAATACTAATATTATTTTAACAGTTAAAATATACTCTATGATCTTTGAGGTTGGGGAAAAGAGGATGACCAAGTCATCTTGAAATAATTCAGTTTTATGAAAAAAGTAAAAAGATCAAAAAAAAAGACTTGTAGAAAAGAGAGATAAAACATATGCATAATAAAAATAAATAAATAAATAAACAGCTGGAGTGCCTGGGTGACTTAGTCGGTTCAAGTGTCTGCCTTCAGCTCAGGTGATGATCCCAGGGTCCTGGTATTGAGCCCTGCATCAGGCTCCCTGCTCAGTGGAGAGTCTGCTTCTCCCTCCCATTGAGAAAAAAAATTTGACTTATTTATTTGAGAGAGATAATCTTTAAATTTTACTTATTTATTTGAGAGAGAGTGAGAAAAGAAAAACATGCACACAGCAGAGGGAATAACAGAGGGAGAGGGAGAAGCACGCCACTGAGCAGGGAACCCCCTGCGGGGCTCTATCCCAGGACCCGGGTATTATGACCTGAGCTATAGGTAGACACTTAACTCAGGTACCCCAATAAATACAATCTTTTAAAAAAAATAAATAATAATAAAAATAAATAATATTTCAGATAGTATGATTTTTTTAATGTGAGACTTGGTATAAAAACAGGATGACATACTTGTCTAATTATAGCAAAGACTTTGATAAGTTTAGATGCAGTAGTACATAAAAAATTTAACTTCTTTCATTAACTGATAATTTAATTAGATTAAATTAAGAGACATCAAAATTTAGAGAATCTAATAGTCCTGATCTATTAATAAATGTAGCCATCCTGACCCCAAAACAAGAGTCTTCAGTAAGTATATAAGCATAAGTTGAACATTTACACAAACAGGCCATTATTTAGGCCAGAAGTATATGCCAATAAATTCCTAGAGTTAAATATCAGGCTATATTTTCCAAGAATAAGGCAATAAAATTAGAAAACAATGACCAAAATATTAAATTCATATAATTGGAAGTTAACTTCATACCTAAAAAGAAATAATACAGCTAATTCAGAAATTTTTAGAATTACAGTACTTTGGTAATATCAACTATCAAAATGAGTAACGGACAGATGGGGCTAGCAAGAGACTCGTGGGAGGATTAAATCATGGGCCCCTGTATCTCATGTGCAGTAGAAGCAGTGGATTTGGAATTTCAGTTTTTCCACAACGTTCCACCACAAGCTGGTTAGAACTGTGCAAAAGCAGGAAGGGAAGCCCCAGTAAAGTGGACTGGGGATGCCAGAAGGGGAGGCTGGAAGGGGGCGCCTGGTGCTCAGTGCCCATTACAGACCCCACATTGCAATCCCCCACAGGAGAGACTCACCAATTTTAGGCCCCACAGGGGAAGCTGGAGGTTCATCTCCTGACTTTTTGTAGGAGCTTTGCAGCTCAGCTGGTGAGAATTCTCCATCACCCTGCCTTTCTCCAAGGGACTTTCCTTCAAGCACCCTTCCCAACTTCTTCCTCCTCCATGAAATAATGTTCCTCTCCTTTGTTTCTCGCACTTGCCTGTGATGGGACCTTAGCTTGCTCAGCCCAGACTGCCATTCTCTGCTCTTCCCAATTAAACCCATGCTGCTGGTCAAATAACTGGCAGATTAAGTTTAAGGCCAATCGAACTAATAAATTCAAGAACTTGCAAGGAACAAAATCAATATGCACAAATTAGTGGCACTCCTAGGTGCTCCGAAGGACCCATCAGAAAGAGACTGCTGAGAACGATCTCATTTACACCTGCATCCAAGATAGCAAGATACCCAGGAGGCCCCTGAACCAAGAAAGTGACAGCCCTGCAACAATGACGACAGACAGGGAGGGGTACACACGGAGATGGGGAGGCACTGTGCTCAGGGAAGAACCCACACTGGGAAAATACCTACTCTCCCCCAAAACCGGCTACAGAGTCCTCACTCTGGCTCCCGAATTTCCGGACTCGGTGCAAGCCTGGAGTGGGTGTGGACACGGGAAGGACCCCGCAGGGCTGAGGTGGGGAGAGCACAAGCACCAAAGAAGGCAGACGCTCCCTGACTGCAGACCATCTGAGGAGCCCCAGGAACCCAATCCGCGAGCACACAAACACAGACAAGGACCAAGGATTACCCGAGCCCAGAAAGTGGGGACCCCACAGCCCCGCGCACAGCACAGCAGGAGGCCACGTCTCCTCACACAAAACGACGGAAGCCCCAGTGTCTACACAGGTCGCCCTTTCTCTGTGGGGTCCTGAGACCACGAACCCCTTGACAGTCCACTAAGGGACTTCTCCTCACCTCCTCCAGCGTCTGGTCCTTAGGAGGTTGGACTGCTGCCAGTGTGGGCGCGTCCTCCACAACGGGTCCGGTCAGTGTGGATGCAGAGCCACTCCCTCCTCAGCTTGTCCTGTCAGGGTGGGAGGCGCCCCACATTCTCCAGAAGTCTCCACAGTGGGTCCTGAAAAGGCAGGGCTCAGGTCCCAACTGTGGCTGTGCAGCCTGGGCTCAGGGCGGGAGCTGGGGTCTGGCGCCCTCTGCAGGCGGTGCAAGGCAGTGCAGGACTGTGGGAGCTCACCCTTCAGTGGAAGGTCCTGCTCCCTCCTGGGGTCCAGCTGACGCCATTTCATTCCGGAAATTCAAGCTGCATGGAGCCCAATACCCCCCAACTTCCCCCCAAATAGCTAAGGAACAATGAATTGGAAACAATGTGGAATTACAACAGTCCTTGACCCAAACAGTGTCACTAACATGGCCCTGATGCGGACCCACACTCTGACCTCAACTTGGTCTCAAGCCTGGACCCTACCCTAATCCAAGACCCTAACCCTAGCCCCCAACCCAAACAATGTTCACAAAAATCAAGAGGTAGAAACTGCAAATATCCATCAATGGCAAGTGCATAAGCAAAGTGTGGTAAAGGGTTTGAATTTGGGTTCAGGTTCAGGTTTTAGTCAGAGTTCTAATCAGGCTTTGGGTTTAGTGTTATGGTGAGGATTTAGAGTGAAGGACAAGGGAACAGAGTTATAGTTTAGGGCTTTAAGTTTATGATTTAGGCTTTAAGACTCAGGGCTTATGGGATAAAGTTCAAGGTCAAATTTGGGGTTTGACTTCATGCTGAGATTTGGGTTCAGGTTTCATGACTTGGAGGTCTGGTTTAGGGTTTGGGTTCTTGGTTCAGGGCTTGGATCCAGGGCTCAGGTACAGGCTTTGGGTTCCATTCCAGGTTTGGGATTCAGGGTTCTAGTTTGGGCTTTAAGGTCAGCTTAGGTTTCAGTGTTGGTAGGGTTTAAGGTTAGGTTTAGGGATGACACATTTTCTTCAGTTGTCATCATGGACAAAATAATTCTATCTGAAGTTTCTAAGTCAGAAATGTATTTCATCTGGGGGCGCCTGGGTGGCTCCGTGTGTTAAGCCTCTGCCTTGGGCTCAGGTCATGATCTCAGGGTCCTGGGATCGAGCCCTTCATCAGGCTCTCTGCCAGGCATGGAGCCTGCTCCCTCCTCTCTCTCTCTCTACTTGTGATCTCTCTCTGTCAAATGAATAAAATCTTAAAAAAAAAAGATAAAGTAACAATTGTGAACTGTTGGTGGTGATGCAAACTGATACAGCCATATTTGAAAACAGTATGGAATTTCCATAAAATTTAAAAATAGAAGTCCTTTGTGATCCAACAATCCTGTTGGTGTGTATTTACCCAATGAATATAAGAAAACTTATTCAAAGGGATGCTAGCACCCCTTATGTTTATAGCAGCATTATTTATAAAGCTAAGATATGGAAAGCGCCCAAGTATCCATCAATTGATGAATAAATAAAGAATAAGTGGTATGTATATACAATGGAATATTATTCTGCCATAAAAAAGACTGAAATCTTGCCATTTGCAATAACATGGTTGGAACTAGACAGTATAAAGCTAAAAGTGAAATAAGTCAGTCAGAGAAAGACAAATACCTTTACTCATATATGGAATAAAAGAAACAAAACAAACAAGCAAAGGGGAAATAATAAGACATAGAAAGAGAAACAAAGCAAGAAACAGAAATTTCATTAAGGAGAACAAACTGATGGTTACTTGAGGGGATCTGAAAGGAGTGATGGATTAAATAAGTGATGGGGTTAATTAGAGCACTTGTCATGATGAGCACTGAGTGCGATATGTTATATTGTACACATGAAACTAATACAACCATATATGTTAACTAACTGGATTTCAAATGAACATTTTTTAAAATCCCAGTTTTTAGCTCACATTCTGGCTTACAAAAGGGATTTAGTCAGGAATTTGGAGATTAGTTAATGAACAAATAAGGGGTGAACAGGCAGTTGTTAGATAAAATTACTATCCTTTCTGGCATGATCTTATACCTTTTATCTAGAATTATTTTTAGCACTTTAGACTCTTCCTATTTTATTTTGAGTCACTAAATAAAAATTTCCTCAAAGGACCTTAGACTCCATCCAATTTGAGCAACAGTGTGAGAGAGGAAATGGTGTCCAGGAGGAAAAAAAAAAGATGAAACTACTTTTGCTTACTAGTGAATGCATAGTTCTTCCACAGAAGAAGCTCTAAATGGTCAGGGCTCCAGCTTTATATGTGTTCAGTCATATGTTCAGAAGTAGGTAACACTATCAAAAAATATAAAGCATCTGAGATTATTTTCCCTTATTTGAAAGCTGGTGTATGAGTCTGCCATAGTTTCTTGGGTGTTGATAGAAGACGCAGACTCATGGTTCAGAAATAATATAGTTTAATATTCACAGAAATAGAGGTAGCCAGAATATTAACAGTATTTGTGTGTGTGTGTGTGTGTGTGTGTGTGTAGGGGTGGGAGTTATATATCAGTTCTGAGCCTTAGTTCCCACAAGAAGAATCAAAACAGAGGCAGATAATATTTGCAAACACAACAGGTTAAGTTAAAAAAAAGATACTATTTCTGTCTTCTAAGTCTATTCAATACAACAATCTTCAAAGGATGGCCTAGAACAAATAATAAATGCAGAAATGTAAGCAACCAATTGAAAAGTGTCTCCCAAGAAACACACTTTGAGAGTCTTCATTTGACAAAAATACTATAGGATATTACATGGATCAGGTGCATTGAATACTGTAAGGTTAAAATTACAAGGGACCAAATATTTTTAAGCAGTTCTGGCATCCAGTAGAGTTCACATAGGTTTTATAAGATTGAGGAAAGAAGCCATCAAAACCTGGGCCCAGGGGCACCTGGGTAGCTCAGTGGGTTAAGCCTCTGCCTTCGGCTCAGGCCATGATCTCAGGGTCCTGGGATCGAGCTCTGCATCAGGCTCTCTGTTCAGCAGGGAGCCTGCTTCCCCCTTCCCTCTGCCTCTTTGCCTACTTGTGGTCTCTGTCTGTCAAATAAATAAATAAAATCTTAAAACAAAACAAAACAAAACAAAAATCCTGGGCCCAATTTTCCCAAAAGTATGATTCTGATTCTAGTCTCTATGATGTTATCCCTTGAAGACAATGCCTCTAATTGAGTTGAATTAGTTTACTAAAGAGCATACCCCCATTTGTTGTAGGAGATGAACAATATGCAAGAGGCAAAATGCCACTTGGAAGCCACCTGGTCTTCAGTGGAATATAGAATCAGTTCCTTTGGGATGAATTTGTTCCACATTTGACTTCCCACTTAAGGGAAAATAAGAGTGCCTTCTAATAGATTTTAAATAGGAAATGACAACGGAAGCTTATACAAGATTATAAAATGGGAAATTTCATTTAGATAAGCAATCATTTCAAAGTCATCTTCTTAATATTACAGATTCTTCACATAATCATAATTTTATTTTGGTATTATATGGTAATTTCAAATATAGTAAATATAAAGAATTTACCTCTGTAATTATAGCGAGTCTGGTCGTAGTTTAATGGCAACAAATCTTCAATTTAGAAGTATGGTCTACCAATTATTAATACATTTGGAAATGGTGTGTCATCTTCACTCCACTTGTCTCACTAAAACAGTGAGCCAAAAAAAGTAGGTCCAAGCTGTTTACTATGGTCAAAATGGGTTGCTTTTGCACTTGGTAAAGAAGCAGTCATATTTTGGAAGAAGAAACTGAGGCTATTAATATTTTCAACTTATTTTCAGAAAAGGAAAGAAAGGATAATCTAAGCTAAAGCCAAAATCTTACACAAGGTGGCAGGAGAATGATCTTTTCCCAGATAAAGGGTTTTTCAACTTAGCCATGTTAGGAGGAAGAAGAGATGAGACATTGTGGACTTGACTAACGTATGTACACTGTAGAAAAAGTTTTCAAAATAATGTGTATTATTTTTCTTCTTTTAGTTGAGACAAAAACAAACAAACAAACAAAAAAAAAACACTAATGAGCTTACTCTTAAAAGGAGGTAAACAAGAAACTAGCAAAGATTGAGTGTTAGGTATTGTCCCCCTCCTTTTTTTTTTTAATTCTGTTATGCTAGTTACCATACAATACATCATTAGTTTTTGACGTAGTGTTCCATGATTCATTGTTTGTGTAAAACACCCAGTGCCCCATGCAATATGTGCACTCCTTAATACCCATCACCAGGCTCACCCATCCCCACATCCTTCTCATCTTTAAAACCCTCAGTTTGTTTCTTGGAGTCCATAGTTTTTCATGTTTCATTTCCCCTTCCAATCCCCCCACTTCATTTTTCCTTTCCTTCTCCTAATGTCCTCCATGCTATTCCTTAGGTTCCACAAATAAGTGAAACCATATGATGATTGACTTTCACTGCTTGACTTATTTCACTTAACATAATCTCCTCCAGTCCCATCCATGTTGATGCAAAAGTTGGGTATTCATCCTTTCTGATGGCTGAGTGATATTCCATTGTATCCATAGATCACATCTTCTTTTTTTTTTTTTTTAAAAGATTTTATTTATTTATTTGATAGAGAGAGATCACAAGTAGGCAGAGAGGCAGGCAGAGAGAGAGAGAGAGAGGAGGAAGCAGGCTCCCTGCTGAGCAGAGAGCCCGATATGGGACTCGATCCCAGGACCCTGAGATCATGACCTGAGCTGAAGGCAGCGGCTTAACCCACTGAGCCACTCAGGCGCCCTAGATCACATCTTCTTTATCCGTTTGTCTGTTGAAGGGGATCTTGGCTCTTTCAACAGAATGGCTATAGTGGACATTGCTGCTATGAACACTGGGGTGCATATGGCCCTTCTTTCCAGTAAAATAGAGCTAGCCTATGACCCAGCGATTGCACTACTGAGTATTGACCTCAAAGATACAGATGCAGTGAAAAGAATTAGGTATTGTTAAAGCACAAATGCAGGGGATAGAAGTTATGGTACAGAAGAGGGAAGGGCAACCATATGGCAGAGTAGAATAAAGTAGCTCAGGAAGAAATTAGTCATATCCAGATATTGTAAGGCATGTGGGGTTGGCAGGGAGAGCATGAGAAATCATGAGAGAAGAGAGAGAAAATGGACCAGGCAGGAGAGGTTTATAACATTTTAACATCTAAGGTAAGCATATGCAAAGCAGAATAGGGAAAGAAATAAAAGTTCTTATAAGAATCAATACATAAGGAATAACGTAGAGGACACTGGGAGATGGAGAGAAGTGTGCTGGAGGAAATCAGAGGGAGAGACAAACCATGAGAGACTGTGGACTCTGAGAAACAAACTGAGGGTTTTGAAGAGGAGGGTGGCAGGTGGTTGGGTGAGCCCAGTGGTGGGTATTAAGGAGGGAATTTATTACATGAAGCACTGGGTGTGGTGCATAAACAATGAATTTTGGATCCCTGAAAATAAACTAAAAGAAAAAAAAGACTGACTACAGACATGGAACTCAGTGTAACACAGATATGGAACTCACTGTAATACCAGCCACTTCCCACCGACACACACAGACTATGATAATAATAAATAATAATGCAATTAAGAAAATTGCCTGCCAAATAATTTTTCCTCTTTTTTATTTTTATGATTATTATTTTTATTTTATTTTTAAAGTTTTTATTTAAATTCCAGTTAGTTAAAATAAGGTTAATATTAGTTTCAGGTGTACAATATAGTGATCAACACTGCCATACAATGGCTTAAATAAAAAAATGAAAAAAATTTTTTTAAAGATTTTATTTTTAAATAAAACCTCTACACCCAAGGTGGATTTCAAACGTACAACCCCAAGATAAAGATTTACATATTTTACTGACTGTTCCAGCCAGGCACCCCAACAAATAAAAATTTAATAAAATTGTTGAGTTTGTGGGAGTCTCATTTGCTTAGTCAGTTAAGTGTCTGCCTTTGTCTCAGATCAGGATCTCAAGAGTCCTGGCATCGAGCCCCATATTGCTCATGCTCTCTCTCTTTCTCTCTCTCTCTCTCTCTCTGGCTTTTGCTCTTAAATAAATAAACAAAATATTTTTTAAAAAATAGTTGAATTTGTTTAACTAGTTTTAAACTAGTAGACAGAGATGAAGATAAAGGATGATGTCATGGCACGGAAAAATACAACTTACACGTTTTAAAAATAAAATGTGTAATGCAGGGGCGCCTGGGTGGCTCAGTGGTTAAGCCGCTGCCTTCGGCTCAGGTCATGATCTCAGGGTCCTGGGATCGAGTCCTGCTCTCTCTCTGCCTGCCTCTTTGCCTACTTGTGATTTCTCTCGGTCAAATAAATAAAATAAAATATAAAAAAAAATGTGTAATGCAAGTTACCTCACTTCTTTTATCACCACACTGGGACTTTCCCTACTGAGTTGCTGTAATGTAAGGACCTATTTATATTTTTATATTTTAGCAAGAGGCTTTCATTGAGGTTAACCCTTAAACTGTCCTTGCTCCCCTTCCCCCAGGGGATTCACTTAAAAACAAGTCCTGGAAATCAGCTCCAGGTAACAAAGCCCATATACAAGGGTGGGTCAGGCCAGGTGGAGACATCAATGAGCGGAGGGGGGGGGCGGTGTTTGCATATTGTCTCCCTAGATACTAATGAGTATGCCCCACTCCTCTGCTCTTTGGGAACCTTTTTGGCACTAATCCTAATCAAGGTGTAATAGGCTGGGTCAAATGTCTATACTAGGGTAAATTGAACCTCAATTGGTCACCTAGCCTCACTGTGGAGTTTCCTGTGTGTGTTAAAATCTCATTGGTCACCTGTGCGTGGCCAGGCCTGACTGCATGGCCTTTGCCCTTAAAAGCTAGACTGTGGAACAGCAAAGGGTTGCCTTCTCTCATAAGAGGTGTGGCCCCAAACGTTCGGTTAGATTCTTGATGCTTCGCATGAAATAAAGCTTTGCTTGACCTTTGCTTTACATCAGTCTCGCTCCTTTAATCATAGACCCATTATTGGGGCATAACAGTATTAATCTTAAAGTTATAAGTCCACAATGCATCCATCATCCATTCTACCCCTTAACATTCCCCTTTGGACAGACCCATGATCTAGAACAAGCCTTATTTTATAGTGCCTTGTAGGAGATTTTTGCTGCTGCCTAAATTGCCTACTTTCCTCTCACCATTACCACGGAAATTGGGTCCACTGAAACAAAGGGGTAGTGTAAGAAATTAACACTTCCATAAATCTCTTTAAATAATAAAGTATAAGATAGTGATACCTTTTTTTCTGCCACATAACCAATTCTTGCAAGAATAAGGTCATATAAAAGAATTTACAACACATGCTAGCATTATCCTACTGGACCCAGACCATTTGTATGTTTCTCTGTCTCTGAGAAATGTAGTTATTTACATGACTGAAACCTAAAAATTGTTTGATATGACCACTAATATCACCTACATTATTTTAAAGCCTGTTTAAGGCTTCTGTAATACATAGGCTTTGTAAACACTTATTAAGCATCTTGTATATATCAAACACTTTAAAAAAAATCTCTGCTTTAAAAAAAAAAAAAAACTCTACCTCAATGGAACTTTGAGTCTGAAAAAGATACAGGCAATATACAAGGCAACAGATAGAATAATTACATATTTGATTATATACTCTGAGGATGTCACCTTAAATTGATATGAAAATGATCAGAAGGATCTGGATTTCTTGTCAAAATTTTTTGCCTTACAAAGAAATTGATATTTAGGGAAAGTTGTTACTGAAAGAGGTCCTGTGTCAACCAAAAATGTTAAACCATGATCTCGCTAAATTTTCCAGTTGTGATCATTGCTTTGTTTAGCTGTCTTCTATTAAGACTGAATTTAGTAATTCAGTCTCAGATTTCAGTAAGTCTTTTTTTTAAAGATTTTATTTATTTATTAGAGAGAGAGAGGGAGGGGCAGAGGGAGAGGAAGAACCAGACTCCTTGCTGAGCAGGCAGCTGATGCAGGACTGGATCCTAGTACCCTGGCATCATGACCTAAGCTGAAGGAAGACACTTAACCAACTGAGCCACCCAGGCACTCTAGACTGTAAACTTCTTAAAGGTAAAAAAGTTTATTCTTCTAGTAGTTCCACAGACATTTCTAACATCCATAAGAAAGCATGTACTGATGTAAAATGCCAGCAAATCAAATTATTTAAAAAAGAAAGAAAGAAAGAAAAGATATATCTGGATAAAGAGAAAAACAGAAAATCTAATAATACATTGAATTATTAGAGCAAAGAGTGGAGGAAGAGAAAATAAATATGAAATAGAGATTTCCACTAAAAGAAAAAAATTGAATAAGGCAGGAGATTTAGAAAATTATTATGACAGACTTGAGAAAAAAATAAAATAGGAATTTTTAGAAAATAGCAATGAATGAAAAGGTCAATTGTACCTACCTCTATAATATTAGCTGTTTGTTGTTGTTGTTGTTGCTAATTTACCTATTTATGCTAATAAACAAAGAAAGGTTTCATTTAGGGATAAGGTTTCTCTCTCTCTATATATATTTTTTCCATTTAGGGATAAGGTATATGTATATATACATAGATATATATGTATATATATATATATATATTTTTAATTTTAATTGTTAGAAAATGTGTCACAGAAAGTGTTTAAACTTTAAGATACAGATGCAACATGTAATGAACTGCATTGTTTGAACGTCTAATTTGTAAATGCTGTTAGAGGAAACTTGGTGGAAATGTTCTTATGTGCTTGTGTTTCTGGAACTAAGTATATTTATTAATAAGGAATAGTTTAAAATTATGAAATGACCAGGAGTGGACAATTTTTCTAATCCTATCAGCTCTTTGCAGCTCTTTTATTAGCCCCCTTCAGGAATATCAGCTTTTTTATCTAATTAAATTTTATATTAATGTGCTTTTTTACTTTTGGCCTTTCTCTTCCTTCTGCTCTTTTTTTCCCCCTAAATTACATGTTTCTGTTTAACAGCTACTATCAATTCTTTGATATGAATTCTCAACATCAATTTACTAACTCCAGAGATGAAGGAGCATCAATATTTAGAAGCGAAGAATACAAAGCCTTGGGCATCTGGATGGCTCAGTCACTTAAGCATCTGCCTTCGACTCAGGTGGTGATCCCAGGGTCGTGGGATGGAACCCCAGGTTGAACTTTCTACTCAGCTGGGAGCCTACTTCTCCCTCTCCTTCTGCCTGCAGCTCCCTTTGCTTGCGTTCTCCCTCTCTATGTCAAGTAAACAAAATAAAATAAAATAAAATAAAATAATGTAAATAATACATTTATTTATTTATTAAAATGCAATTATTACACAATACATAATGTATTGCATAATTATAATAATGGTTAAATAATTTATTAAATATTTATATTAAATATATCAATTTAATTAAATAAATATTTTTAGAATTTAAAATATTTCAAATTTAGATTATTAAATATTAAATCATTAATTTAATAAATAAATATCTAAACATAATTAAATAAAATAATTTATTTATTAAAATGAATAAAATAATGTTGTCATTATCTCAGCATGTATTTTTAAATAGTCTAAAAAAAAAATCTAATAAAGTCTAAATACATTGAGTTCAGATATTTATACAAGTTAACCCAGACACTGAACCCACAGTTTCAAAACTTTTGTTTTTATCTACTACTCAAAATACGATTTTAATGTATTTATTTGTAACTTTGACATAGCAAGGAAACTTGGAGGAAAAGGAGACATTTGCTTTTAATATTTGAAAATTATTTTGTTGATTTAAAAAAATAAAAACCTTAACACGTGAGCATTTCTTCTTAAATAACACTGTGAAGTTTCTGAGTCGCATTCTATTAAAAGTGCTGATAAAATGGCCTCAGTTACTCATTTAAATTATCAGCTGAATGGGTAACAAATGAAGTAGAGAGCTTTTTAATTATTTATGAATGTATTGCTTGTGGATGGAGTGCCACATAGAGTTACCTCTCTTTTTGGCTTTGTTTTGTGAGCAGCAGTGGAATCTATGAATGAGATTAAACATAAGGACATTCACAGAAATTCTTAATGAACTTCTGGGGAAGGGCAATAAGTGCAAGGAAAAACTGCAGCAAGACTAATTACAAATTTCAAGTGGTCATCGCTTAATTATAGAAGCTTTTAAGTTCAAGTAATATATCATTTTTATGAGCCTATCATATTGTATTAATTACCACAAACTGCACTCTTGAACACTTATCTTTTCACATATTTCTTATTCTTAGTACTTAAAATTACCCTTATGATTGATAAGTAAATGGATTTTACTGACAATGCATTTATTTACATAAATAAATAATGCTGTTTATATATATAAAAACAATTGAATATGTGTATGTGTTCAATGAATTTTTTTTCAAATTAACATCTTAATTCTACCACATTAGTTACAAATAGATATAGACTTTATAGATTCATCAAATATTTTATTCTCAAATTTATATGTCCTTTGTGAAGTAAATGAAACTGTATATATTAAATATAATCCTATCACATGTAACAGTTACTAGTGCATCCCAGGACATACATAGGTCAGGTCCTCCTCAAGGCATCACGGATAACTGGATTTCACTTTCTATCCTAGGAGTCTTCTGTATATTTCTGTGGCTTTTATACTACAATCAGGAGGAAGAATTCTTTTGCTAAAAGCTTCCAAATGACTATGCGAGTAGATTATTTGTAGACTAGTGATATAATATTATTGTTTAATATGTGAAGCATGATAAAATAAAATGCTATTGCCATATTTAATTTGTTCAGTAAAGCATTCATTTAGTTATCAAGCATTCATTTTCTTTTTTTAAAGATTTTATTTATTTATTTGACAGACAGAGATCACAAGTAGACAGAGAGGCAGGCAGAGAGAAAGGAAGGGAAGCAGGGTCCCTGCTGAGCAGAGAGCCTGATGTGGGGCTCTATCCCAGGACTCTGGGATCATGACCTGAGCAGAAGGCAGAGGCTTTAACACACTGAGCCACCCAAGAGCCCCAAGCATTCATTTTCTTTATACAGAAGAGATAGAACAATATTATATAGTAGAAAAGACAGTAAATAATCTAGAAACCTTGATCATTTTGTTTTGGCAATTTTAGAACATAAAATTAGCTAAAGCTCAAGTGCAAGTTATATTTGTATCATAGGAGGAAAAGTTAATTAAAAGTTTGTTTATTACCATAGTTTAACACTTCAACGAAATGATAACGAGTCCAAAATCAATGAATATATGAAGTATACAATAAAAACAATAATCTTGAGTGTATGTGACTCACTGTAGGTATTGATAGGCTAGAAATCAAAGGGAAAGTATCTATAGGGTTTGTTCAGTTCCATGCTCATCAGATTAATAGGCTTTCTCATATTGCTTCCTTCACCACATTAATTTGTCTAATGAAGTTTTCAAGAGTTAAAGACAGTGATAGGTTCATGGCTGGAGAGAAGGTACAGAATCTAAGATAGTTCAGCAGTGCTTATTATTTAAGAGAAAGACAGCATGGGAGGTGAGGGGTATATCATGCATCCTGTTTTCACTCCCTTTGTGGAGCACCTACCCTGGAGGTCATGTAATAATAACCAATGACCAAAAAACAATAAAAAAACCCAAACATCCATGTGGAAGTGCCATCCCTCCCTGGAGATGAGTAGACTGCTCAAACAGATCCTGGGCAGGCATCTCAGCCCAGGCCTGTGCTGGGGAAGCTGGTTCATGGCTTTGGGCGCAATCAGGAAGCCAGCAAACTGACGGGAGAGTGCAGCCAGGGTTAACAGGACTGATGATCTTTTTGCAGCCAGGCCGCGGGTAGACACCCGCTGAAGGAGCCAGGCTAGGAGGCTGCCCAGCGCCAGCCCTGGCAAAGCTTGCAGCCCCCGGGGCTTCCCCCCGCGCCCCAGCCAGGGCGGGGCCTCAGGAGGGAGGGGGGCGGGGCGGCGCGGAGAAGGGGCTTTGCTAATTGCCAAAGCGAAAAGGGAGCTCGCGGAGGACTCAGGAGGGAGGGGGGCGGGGGCGGGTGGAGGGCGGCGGGGAGAAGGCGCTTTGCTAATTGCCGAAGCTGGAAGTGAGCTCACAGAGGATGTGGCTGAGAGTCTGGGAGGAGGTGGAGGGGCTGGCGGAGGAGGGGCGGGCAGCGCCGCGGTGCTGTGCTGCGGCCCAGTCGGGACTGCAGGACCCACCGGAGTCGCCGCCCTTACGCTCCCATGTGAGGCTCCGCTGTCCCGCTCCTGCTGCCTGCTGCCCCTCCCTGCCCCAAGGCTTCTCCGGACCACCCTCTGCACAGGGGTAAAGTGACACCGCGCCGCGCCCTCACCTGGAGCAGAAAGCGCGGATCCGACCTGGGGGCGGAGAGGGAGGTTGTGGAGGCCCAGCCTCCCGGAACCCCAGGGCACCGGGACCACCCCGGACACTGCGCCAAACCCGGGTCCTCATGGGGTCGGGCTGGGGACAGCGCCTTGCGAGGTGCCCCCCGCCAGCAGGCACGCTAGCCCCCATCTTTCCGCAGCCCCATGCGCCCCTGCTGAGGACCCCTTTCCCTCCCCCGCCGTGGCCCCGCTGCTTTTGTTCTGGACTTGGGATCCCAGGTGGAAATTAGTCCCTCAGACCTCCCTGGCAGCAAGGAGGGCAGGGAGGGATTCTTGGTTTTCTGCCCTGGCTCCTCCTCTCTCCCCATTCACAAGCCTTTTGGCTTCCCTTTCCTCTCCTCATTGTCAGTTTTCTGAAATGGTTTTCTTCTGCATGTTGACCCAAAGAGCTATTTCATGAATGAATATACACGAAACTGAGTTGGGGCCCACCTGTGAGAGCCCACCTGTAGAGGCCTTTCATTAGAATGGTCTCTGGTTCTAGCCTCAGTTCAGAATACTGCATGTACCTGAGGACCAAGTCCAGATGTTTCTTTCATCTCTGACTTGAATTTGAAATCCTCCTCAGACTTCAGCTTCCAGGATTTCTCCAGTCCTTGCTCTCCCACTGTCTTGGTGGGGATCCGCCATGAGTGTTGAACACAGGAATGAATGAATGATATATACCCCAGACTGCTGGGGCTTTGTCTTCTTTTGCTGAGGTTGGAAAGGCTTGGGAGAGACCCCCTGTATGCAGATAGAGAGCTGCATGCAATTGCTTAGATAAACGTGTTCCCCACTTAATTGCTTGGGCATTGAACATTTCGCCCTTAACCTGTGGCTTGAGCAGTTAGGAGGAGACAATCTGGAGGTGAATCAGAAGATGGCTGAATCCACATGGTGGTGGTCTGGGTTTGGGAGATTTTCCTGTAGATTCAAAGGAAAGATATAAATTCTTCCAGTGGGGAGTGGTAAACTTTTTATCGATGGGAGATGGAAAATAAATGGTCTGGTTAAACTTTCCCGCCCCCTCAAAACCCATTATTTGAAAACACAAAAAGCAAAGTGAAGGGAGAAATCCTCCCACTCCCATTCCCACTCACCTCCATAGCCATCTCCTCTTCCAAGAACCTAACAGACAAGGTGCCAAGAAGTGTTAGGTACCAGCAGTGGTCTCAGATCTCATTCAAGAATCATGGTGAAAGGCTTTCAAATAGATTGTGGGGGAACAGGGGTCCAATTAGGGGGGACAAGTTTAAGGTTTGCCTGGTCCCCTAAAAATTAATGGCACTAGAGAAGATGACCTTTGGGAACTATAGCTTAATGGATACAATGTGTTAAAAGCTTCAGTGAGTCATGGTGGGAAGAAGCCATGAGGGCAGCAAACACAGTCTTAGATGATGTTATTAATAGCACTACAGGCTCTAGATATCCTGTGGTGGTGTTCTTGGCAAGACCAGCCCGGCCAAAGTGGATACTCTCAACCTGGAACAGAGGGTCTTGGAGATGCCAGCACGTGAGGTATGATGAGAGGGTAAAATGATAGGAGGTGTCCTTTGGAAGGACTGACTCCTTGACTTTAAAAGGGAGAACCCAAATCTGTAGGTGAAATCTTTCTGGCTACAAAGAGGGCCAAGGCCTCCTAAGGCCAAGGTCTCCTCGTCACTTGCAAAGATGTCGAAGAACATATTCAGACATTTCAAAGATGTCCTCATATCATTGGTTCTCACTCTGGAATTCTATCAATAAGGTGAGAGTTCCTGTAGTTGAAAAAGAGATCTAAAAAGACTTCCCTTTCTCATGTAATTTCTGTAACCTCCAGGACACACCCACCTCCCCCTTCCAGCTCTGTAATGAAGCCACAGCTGGTGCCAATTTGTGGAACTCCTTAAAGGCTATTCTCCCTTATATACCCCCGGACCAAGTTCCCATGCTCCCTCACCCGATTTCCTGCACTCACCTCCCACCTGGTGTGTTCACACCTGCAAGTGCCTTTTACCAACCCCTTTGCCAAAAAGCAGCCAGAGTGACCTTTCAAAGACCTATCAGTTCCTGGCATTTGTCTCCATAGAAATCTGCACTGATCTTCTAACAAATTCTCAGTCCTCCAAAGGCACCCATAATCCTCCCATCAGTCTATTCATACCCCTCCAACTGACTGATGCCTGTTCTGCCCCATCTCTCTGCCCTTCAACCACACGGCCTCCTTCTTCCTGTGGAGACCTCTCATGGCACCTGCCTCCAAGCACAGGTGATTCCCATTGATGGGAAGACCCTCTTCTCTCCCCCATCTCCCCACTCCAGTTACTCCCACTTATTCGTGAGCTCACAAGCCCCATGGTACACACTCTCCATGCAGCCTGCTCTCTCTTTTCTAGCACTGGCCTCCGTTTCTAGCTGTGGTAGTGTCATGGATGTCCTTCCCCAGCCAGCCTCCAAGCTCTCCTTCCCTTTAGCTCCAACACCTGACACAGTGCCTGGCACGTAGTAAGCCCTGGCTAGCTTCTAAGAGCCTCACTGAGGGACTGAAAGCATTTTAAAAATGTCACTACGTAGCCTCCAAACTGTAGGCAGAAAAAGCTTTGCCTGGATTGACATTTTAGAGACGTATTGGTCAAGTTGGATGTGTTCACTGACTTTACCTTGTAAAATTAAAAAAAAAAAAAAGGACCTCTGTATCGCTTCGCATCTACCGAAGGCGTAAGTATACTACTAGACCACGTTATGAGCTTAATGGAAGGAGACAAGATGTTTTCGCTAAGAAAATGTATAAGACTGTTGAGGTCAAGTGGGAGGAAACAGTCCGTTTGTTGGAGCATTGCTATCTTACTCTATCACAGCCACTCATAAAAATCTGACACGGGGTGAGTTCAGAATTGTCTGTCGGAGATGAGTTAGATCTGGCTCATGTTCCTACAGACATGAAAGCCAGAAACGAAAAAGGAGGCTTTAAAAGCGTGGGTTGAGGAGGCCGTGTGGTTCACTGCGATGAGCTAAGTGCCCAGGGCCACCAGCAGACATGCTGGCCTGTATCCTTCCTTTGTTCTGGGGTCCCTCGTGCACCATGTGGTGAGGCTGGTGGCTGGGAGCAGCTCAGGACAGGACCCGGTGGCATCTTAATTCTCCCACCCTCCTGTGGGCTCCAGTGGGCTCCAGTAGGTCTCAAGGGACAGCCTGCCTTCCTTGCAAAGCCCAGTAGCACTGGGAGCAGAAACTGGGACCAAAGAGTGAGCACCCTGTTTGACAAGCTGGAGCAGCCACCTCTTCTTCAGATGCAGGGGGAGCCCTGGCATGCTGACTCCTCCCTTCTCCCTTTCCCCTTTCCTCTTTCCTCCCTCTTTCCTTCCCCTCTCTCCTTCCCTGGTGGTGCCCTTTCCCAATGCCCACTTCATCCCTTTTCCTTTCTACATGCCTGTCTTCTAGAGTTTCTTCTTTTTCCTCCCCATTACTTCCCTTCATCTGAATCTCCTCTTTGGTCCCTTTGTCCCTGCTCTCTGCTCCTCCTCCCCTTCCCTGGCCCCTGTTCAGCTCCATACTGAATGCAGGCAGAGCTGGACTAACATGCTCACTTGCTAGCTCAGCCACCCTCCAGAGAAGTCACTCTTCGGTGGCCACCTTCCTGACCCCCTGGTCGCTTCTCCACTTGTTCAGATATTGCTCTGAAGTCTGAGGAGGACAGAGCAGGGCTGCCACAGAAGCAGGCCAGAGGAGAAACCAAACCATGTGTCCACACTGTCCCCCAGCACTGCTGCTCTGAGAGCTTTCGGAGTCCTCAACAGGGTTAGGATTTAGGGGCTTCTTCAGAACCGGGAGTGAAAACAAGCATAGGTCAAAAGAAAAGCGACGGCCCCCACACAAAAATAATAATCACAAATGAAAACTATGTTAACTCTGAGTCCCAAAGTCGAAAAATTGCCTTGAATCTGTCACTAGAAAGCACCCAAGGCCTCACTCTCTGGGTTCTTGGTGCCCTGGGAATGGCAGGAGGCTCTGACATGCACGTGGGGGTGCCGAACTATGGGGGCTAGCCTGCCCGCTGGCGGGGGGCGGGGGGTACCTCCTGTGGCGCTGTCCTGGCCCGACCCCCTGCGGAGGGGGTGTGGCGCGGCGTCCTGGGTGGTCCTGGTGCCCTGGGGTTGGCGGTTGCCTGGGCCCAGACCACTCCACCCCCCCCCTCCTGTCCTGCGTTTTCTGCTTCAGGTGAGGGCGCGTCGAGGTGTCACTTTACCTGTGAGCAGAGGGTCCTCCAGAGAAGCCATGGGTCAGGGAGGGGCAGCAGGCGGCAGGAATGAGAACGGGACACCAAGGCCTCTGGGGCTAAGCTGGAGCGTGGGAGCGCAGGGGCAGCGAGTATGGTGTGTCCTGCAGTCCCGAATGGGCTGCAGCACAGCACCCTGGCGCTGTGCGCCCCTCCTTCCCGCCTGGGCAATTAGCAAAGCCCCTTCTCCTGGCCGCCCCCACCCCGCCCCCACCCCCCTCCCTCCTGAGTCCTCTGAGAGCTCACTTCCAGCTTTGGAAATTAGGAAAGACCCTTCTCTGCGCCGGCCCTGCCCCCTCACTCCAGGGGCCTGAGCCCTGGCTGGGGTGCAGGGCTATGCCCTAGCATGCTGCCCCATGGCCAGCGCCTGCGCTGGGCAGCCTCCTAGCCTGGCTCCCTGAGCGGGTGTCCACGCGCAGCCTGGCTGCGAAAAGATCATCAGTCCTAAAGGCCAGCTGCACTCTTGGGTCAGTTTGCTGGCTTCCAGATTGCGCCCAAAGCCAGGAAACAGCTTCCCCAGCACAGGCCTGGGCTGAGATGCCTGCCTGGGATCTGTCTGAGCAGTCTCCTCCACTCCAGGCAGGGATGGCACTTCGACCTGGATGTTTGGGTTTTTGGTTTGTTTTTTTGGTCATTGGTTATTACATGACCTCCAGGGTAGGTGCTCCACAAAGGGAGTGAAAACAGGACGCCATATATAAGCATACAGCCATTCTAGAAAAATAGCTTGAGGTTCTCTCGGAAACGCGGCATTGGTCCTTGCACTATGGTTTAATAGAAAAGGGATTATGCACCAAGTTACTTAAATGAGCATAGGTTGAAATCGTTTACTGAGAGTAAATATTTTAAATAGTTATATTTTAACTAAATCTATCATCAATCATAAATCTATTACACGAAGGTTACAGGCAATTTAAAAGCAAGAGCACTCTCTTCAGGGTTTTAAATAATCCCTGTCTGTCTTGGCACATGAGAAGGCAAAGATAGGAAATGGTTTGTAAAAGATCATATAATAGCTTTTACTAATTCTATTTATTTGACAGACAGAGATCACAAGTAGGCAGAGAGGCAGGCAGAGAGAAAGATGGGGAAGCAGGCTCCCGGTCAAGCAGAGAGCCTGATGAAGGGCTCGATCCCAGGACCCTGAGATCATGACCTGAGCCCAAGGCAGAGGCTTAACACACGGAGCCACCCAGGCGCCCCCAGATGAAATACATTTCTGACTTAGAAACTTCAGATAGAATTATTTTGTCCATGATGACAACTGAAGAAAATGTGTCATCCCTAAACCTAACCTTAAACCCTACCAACACTGAAACCTAAGCTGACCTTAAAGCCCAAACTAGAACCCTGAATCCCAAACCTGGAATGGAACCCAAAGCCTGTACCTGAGCCCTGGATCCAAGCCCTGAACCACGAACCCAAACCCTAAACCAGACCTCCAAGTCATGAAACCTGAACCCAAATCTTAGCATGAAGTCAAACCCCAAATTTGACCTTGAACTTTATCCCATAAGCCCTGAGTCTTAAAGCCTAAATCATAAACTTAAAGCCCTAAACTATAACTCTGTTCCCTTGTCCTTCACTCTAAATCCTCACCATAACACTAAACCCAAAGCCTGATTAGAACTCTGACTAAAACCTGAACCTGAACCCAAATTCAAACCCTTTACCACACTTTGCTTATGCACTTGCCATTGATGGATATTTGCAGTTTCTACCTCTTGATTTTTGTGAACATTGTTTGGGTTGGGGGCTAGGGTTAGGGTCTTGGATTAGGGTAGGGTCCAGGCTTGAGACCAAGTTGAGGTCAGAGTGTGGGTCCGCATCAGGGCCATGTTCAGTGACACTGTTTGGGTCAAGGACTGTTGTAATTCCACATTGTTTCCAATTCATTGTTCCTTAGCTATTTGGGGGGGAAGTTGGGGGGTATTGGGCTCCATGCAGCTTGAATTTCCGGAATGAAATGGCGTCAGCTGGACCCCAGTTGGGAGCAGGACCTTCCACTGAAGGGTGAGCTCCCACAGTCCTGCACTGCCTTGCACCGCCTGCAGAGGGCGACAGACCCCAGCTCCCGCCCTGAGCCCAGGCTGCACAGCCACAGTTGGGACCTGAGCCCTGCCTTTTCAGGACCCACTGTGGAGACTTCTGGAGAATGTGGGGCGCCTCCCACCCTGACAGGACAAGCTGAGGAGGGTGTGGCTCTGCATCCACACTGACCGGACCCGTTGTGGAGGACGCGCCCACACTGGCAGCAGTCCAACCTCCTAAGGACCAGACGCTGGAGGAGGTGAGGAGAAGTCCCTTAGTGGACTGTCAAGGGGTTCGTGGTCTCAGGACCCCACAGAGAAAGGGCGCCCTGTGTAGACACTGGGGCTTCCGTCGTTTTGTGTGAGGAGACGTGGCCTCCTGCTGTGCTGTGCGCGGGGCTGTGGGGTCCCCACTTTCTGGGCTCGGGTGATCCTTGGTCCTTGTCTGTGTTTGTGTGCTCGCGGATTGGGTTCCTGGGGCTCCTCAGATGGTCTGCAGTCAGGGAGCGTCTGCCTTCTTTGGTGCTTGTGCTCTCCCCACCTCAGCCCTGCGGGGTCCTTCCCGTGTCCACACCCACTCCAGGCTTGCGCCGAGTCCGGAAATTCGGGAGCCAGAGTGAGGACTCTGTAGCCGGTTTTGGGGGAGAGTAGGTATTTTCCCAGTGTGGGTTCTTCCCTGAGCACAGTGCCTCCCCATCTCCGTGTGTACCGCTCCCTGTCTGTCGTCATTGTTGCAGGGCTGTCACTTTCTTGGTTCAGGGGCCTCCTGGGTATCTTGCTATCTTGGATGCAGGTGTAAATGAGATCGTTCTCAGCAGTCTCTTTCTGATGGGTCCTTCGGAGCACCTAGGAGTGCCACTAATTTGTGCATATTGATTTTGTTCCTTGCAAGTTCTTGAATTTATTAGTTCGATTGGCCTTAAACTTAATCTGCCAGTTATTTGACCAGCAGCATGGGTTTAATTGGGAAGAGCAGAGAATGGCAGTCTGGGCTGAGCAAGCTAAGGTCCCATCACAGGCAAGTGCGAGAAACAAAGGAGAGGAACATTATTTCATGGAGGAGGAAGAAGTTGGGAAGGGTGCTTGAAGGAAAGTCCCTTGGAGAAAGGCAGGGTGATGGAGAATTCTCACCAGCTGAGCTGCAAAGCTCCTACAAAAAGTCAGGAGATGAACCTCCAGCTTCCCCTGTGGGGCCTAAAATTGGTGAGTCTCTCCTGTGGGGGATTGCAATGTGGGGTCTGTAATGGGCACTGAGCACCAGGCGCCCCCTTCCAGCCTCCCCTTCTGGCATCCCCAGTCCACTTTACTGGGGCTTCCGTTCCTGCTTTTGCACAGTTCTAACCAGCTTGTGGTGGAACGTTGTGGAAAAACTGAAATTCCAAATCCACTGCTTCTACTGCACATGAGATACAGGGGCCCATGATTTAATCCTCCCACGAGTCTCTTGCTAGCCCCATCTGTCCGTTACTCATTTTGATAGTTGATATTACCAAAGTACTGTAATTCTAAAAATTTCTGAATTAGCTGTATTATTTCTTTTTAGGTATGAAGTTAACTTCCAATTATATGAATTTAATATTTTGGTCATTGTTTTCTAATTTTATTGCCTTATTCTTGGAAAATATAGCCTGATATTTAACTCTAGGAATTTATTGGCATATACTTCTGGCCTAAATAATGGCCTGTTTGTGTAAATGTTCAACTTATGCTTATATACTTACTGAAGACTCTTGTTTTGGGGTCAGGATGGCTACATTTATTAATAGATCAGGACTATTAGATTCTCTAAATTTTGATGTCTCTTAATTTAATCTAATTAAATTATCAGTTAATGAAAGAAGTTAAATTTTTTATGTACTACTGCATCTAAACTTATCAAAGTCTTTGCTATAATTAGACAAGTATGTCATCCTGTTTTTATACCAAGTCTCACATTAAAAAAATCATACTATCTGAAATATTATTTATTTTTATTATTATTTATTTTTTTTAAAAGATTGTATTTATTGGGGTACCTGAGTTAAGTGTCTACCTATAGCTCAGGTCATAATACCCGGGTCCTGGGATAGAGCCCCGCAGGGGGTTCCCTGCTCAGTGGCGTGCTTCTCCCTCTCCCTCTGTTATTCCCTCTGCTGTGTGCATGTTTTTCTTTTCTCACTCTCTCTCAAATAAATAAGTAAAATTAAAAGATTATCTCTCTCAAATAAATAAGTCAAATTTTTTTTTTTCTCAATGGGAGGGAGAAGCAGACTCTCCACTGAGCAGGGAGCCTGATGCAGGGCTCAATACCAGGACCCTGGGATCATCACCTGAGCTGAAGGCAGACACTTGAACCGACTAAGTCACCCAGGCACTCCAGCTGTTTATTTATTTATTTATTTTTATTATGCATATGTTTTATCTCTCTTTTCTACAAGTCTTTTTTTTGATCTTTTTACTTTTTTCATAAAACTGAATTATTTCAAGATGACTTGGTCATCCTCTTTTCCCCAACCTCAAAGATCATAGAGTATATTTTAACTGTTAAAATAATATTAGTATTTAAGTGCTGCCTACACAAATTAAGGCAAATTATCTGTGGTCTGTATTCCTGAAAATATTTTTTTTATTATGCCTTCCTATGCCAATGACATTTTATAAGGATCTAAATGTTTCCATTGTGATTTTTTTTTCAAGATAATAAAGCTATTACTTCATTCTTTTTTATATCTGATGTTATTTAAAAATTTCTGTCAGTCTGATTCTTGTTTCTTTATTAATGAATTATTTTTTTTCTCTCTAACACTTGTGATTTTTTTTGTGTGTCTTTGGTATGTATGCCCTAGTTTGGGATTCATAGAGTCAACTCTAGTTATGAATATTTTCTTTCTTTTCTTGTATGTACGTTTTAATCCAGTGTCTTGACTATTTTATGCTTGAGAAATAGATGTACATTAATATTCAAATATTTCTTTCCTTTTTCTTCTTTCATTTAAAAAAAGTCATTTATTTTATTTTATTTAAAAATATTTATTTATTTATTTGGAGTAGAGAGAGAGGGTCATGAAGAGTGGCTGATTATATACTTTCAATTTGGGAGGAGGTTAGGGATAGCACAAGCCTCCAAGGTATTTTATAAACAAGGTTTCCAGGACCTTGAGGGGGCTAGCTATTGTTAGGGAAAGGTCATTTATTACTATTTAGTAAAAACTCAGGGAAGAGACTCTTCTGATGTGTATCAGTGGGTATATGCTTGGGAGATGATTGCCAATGTATATCTTGAGGGCAGGGGTGGGGAGTAGAGATAAAGAAGTTTCCAAAGTAATTTTTACATGTGAAAGTAGATTTTCAGTATCCTGGGGGGAGGACTAAGAATGCTTTTTGCCCTGAGTGGATGTGTCCACATGGAAGCAGCTGAGTCCCCAGAGGAGCTTCAAGGACTTGTCAACAGGCTATGAGTAGTAAGGAAATCTAATTTCTTCTCTAGCTTTTGTTCCACACACATCACCTACATCTTACACCTCTTTTATATTGATAATTTTAATGCTTTGCTGGTATCCAGATGACTATATCCTTAAGTGACTTCTTATCTCTATTGAATCCATTACATATTCTATCCATTGTATTCTTAATTCAACTAGATTACATATATTTAATCTATTAGTACCACTAGGTTCTTATTCTTGTTTTTATTTCAAAATCTTTCCTTATTTCCTTACATTATTTATTGGGTATATTTTAAATCCCTGAAATACTCACTTATTATATATAAGCTGTCAACCGTATTCTTATTTTGAGGTAGCTATATCTTTTTGGGTTTTAGGACATCATACCAACAATGCCAAATAATTTTCAGACAACAGCAGGATCTCCAAGAATTCAACTAAATTCTGACACTATCTACCTGAACATAGTGTAAGATTTCATCAGTTAAGGGATCAGTCCTCCAAGACTATCTCCAACCCCACCTCAGATGCCAGTCTCACTGTAGGCCCCAGGTTATTACCTGTGCTTGTGACTGAGCAACTACAGGTTGGAGGTCCCAATGGCCTACTTCTTACGTTCTTTTAATTTGCTACAGGGACTCACAAAACTCAGAAAAATACTTACTTTATGTTTGCCAGCTTATTAAAAGATATAATAGAAGATTTAAATCAATAGATAGATAAAGAAGTGCACAGGGCAAGGTATGGAGAATGGGCACAGAGCTTCTATTACCTTCTGTAAGACTGCCACTCTTCCTGCCTTTTCATACATTTCACAAACTAAAAGCTTTCTGAACCCAGTCCTTTCAGCTTTTCTGTGGAGGCTTCATGACATAGTCATGACTGACTAAATCATTGTCATTTGCTGATCTAATCTCCAGATCCTCTTCCCTCCCCAGATAATCCTGTATTGGGAGGAAGGGGAGGCACGTTGGGCAAAAAGTTGTGAAGGCTTTCACCAAGTGGTTGGTCCTTCAGGCAAACAGCCCTTGCCTTGAGTGAGGTCTGAAGGTCACTTCATTAACAGAACAAAACACACCTCTCTCACCCTTATCACAGGAAATCCCAAGAGTTTTAGGAGCTGTGAGTCAGTAGCCATGGTTGAAAACCAAATATTCAGATGACCAAAATATATTTCTTGTAAACCACTATATTACACTACATGCTTAAGTATTTAATTATGTGATCTTTTAAACTAATATTTTTCTAAGAGTATAAACTGTTCTGGCAGTAATCTGGATTGGGGAGTGATGTATTGCCAAATTTCTGTCGTTTTAGTCCAGGAAGTCAAAGAGAAAGAACAGGAGAGCCCCGTAGGGCAGGAAGTTCAAAGTAACAATGTTGACTACTACTCCCTTTTCTTGATTTTTTTTTTAAACAAGCAAATCTTCTCTTCAGAGTTGCAGTTTAAAGCCAAGAACATGCGGAATTGGGAGAAAAAATAGTTAAATTTGGAGACTTGCAGAGGTAGAATCAGAGTAGTGAAAGCCATTACACCAACTGACCTAACTGAGGTCAGTCTTTGGTGAATCACAGAAACAGGTGGAGTTGTCAAATAAAGGAATCTTTGTTTACAACATACAAGGAGATCACAGGGAATAAGTTCCAAAGCCTTGACTGTTTGAACAGGAGAGAGATTTTTATTTAGTATTTAAGATGAATACTCAGAGGGAGAGTTTTATTATTCCATGTATGGTTGGTCATAAGGTTGTGGCTGCATGCACATCCACATATGTATTTGTGCAATATGTATTGCATGTTCACCTGAATGAAGCTTGTATTCCACCGAGGGCAGAAACTTCAACATTAGAATAAAGCAGAGGTAACTGTTGGACAAGGGAAAGGGACTCTGCAGGCTTCAAGAGCAGATAGAAACTAGATGGGGTCTTGGGCTCATTTTCTGGGACAAGGAATGCAAGGCCTTGATTGCTTTTGAAATAGCACTAGGAGTTTTGCCACTGATTTATTGTCTCAATAGCTTAGGCTATTTCCTGGTCTGGTGGTGACTGTTAGTTTTCCCATTGCCTTGTTCCCTCAAAATCCTTAAGGAGTGAGGTTTTTGCATTTCTTTGTAAGAACCTCCCAGGAAGTTTTGGAAGAAGTGTGCTTGGGCAAGTACACAGGTGGGGTATAGATCATTGAAAATAGCTGGGGACAAAAAATGACTTTTCTTATGTCAGGAAAACTATATGTCATCTTAATTTTCTGGGAACCTCTAATTCTTTCTGCTGATGTTACCAGCAGGCTTCTGAGATATTACTGATTGTTCTCTTGAACCTAAGGAAAAAGAAATGTAGAAAGCAAAAGACAAAACTTTAAAATCTATCCTCCAACTCATCAATTCACTGCAGCCACCTCTCTGTCTTTCCCTTTCTCTTTTTCTTTATCTTTCTCTCTCACTTTCTCTCTCACATATGCACAACACACACAAATCATCTTAAAACAATTTTTAATTTTCCCTATTCCATTTTAATATACTTGAGGCATGATCATTTTCTTAGTAAATACAAGAAAAAAAAATCTAGGATTCCATCATTCTGTGTGATTAAAGTATAGAGGAATTTACTTCTAATAGCACTTATAAAAACACATTTTATTTATGTAATATTATATAATCAGGTGCCTGCATTTTTCTTATTCTCCAACTAGTGTTATTTGGCAATTAATATTTTGTCAATCAATATTCCCCTATATCTGAATGTGTGGGCAGTGAGAGATGAGTTAGAGGCAAGGATGGTGAACACTCCCAACAACTGCAGACTACATATATCTTAAGCCATGATTTTCTTTGCAAAGGTCAACATTGATAATGTTCTAGTCATACCTCCGTGTACCAGGAAAGAAGTAGCATATTTCTTGAAAGACACAGCTATCAAAGCTCCATTGAGAAACTGTAAAGATGGACAAGCGATTTCCAAATTACATATCTGATAATGGACATCTACTCTGATTATTTAAATATGAATAAAAATAAAAAACCTTACTAATAACCAAACAGAGTATCCAATTTTACATGTGAAGGAAATAATGGAAGAGACATGTCACCAAAAGTATATGGATGGCTTATAGGCACATGACAAATTTCTCAACATTTAGACATTAAAGAAATACAAATTAAAATCATAATGAGACATGCTTACATATCTATTAGAATGGCTAAAATTATAAAGGCTAATTGTACTTGGTCTGAGCTAGATTGAGAAGCAACAAAAAATCTAAACTGTTGTTGGCATATATCATGATACAACCACTTTGGAAAATAGTTTGAAAATTTTTTTAAATGCAAAATATGTTGCAGTTACAAAAATAGCCATTTTACTTCTAGGCATTTAACCAAGAGAAACAAACCCTATGTTCATACAGGGACTTGTATATGAATTTCATAGCAGCTTTATTTTTAAGAATTGAAAACAGTGGAAATGTTCATCAATGTCCATCCATAGAGCAAAGAAAAATTATGATCTATTCATTAAAGAGATTACTATTCAACATCAAAATGAACTATTTACAATTGGAGATTCTCAAAGTAATGATGCTGAGAAAAGAAAAGCCAGGCAATGAATAGTATATACAGTGTGATTCCATGACTATAAAAAATCTAGAAAATACAAATTTATATATAGTCACAGTCATCAAATATATTGGTGTGATTTTAGTGCCTTCTTCTGTGATCCTATAGCTTCCTACACTTGTATCTCTGAGCATTTGTTACACCATGTGAAAATATGAACTCTTTCTCTTCATTCTGTCTTACTAGAATAAGAGTCCTTGAAATTTTATGGACAATTGAACTCTCAGTTATTAGCAGAAATTCTATCACACAGTAAGTTTCCAAATATAAAAGCCAGAGTTTTACAATGACTTCTAAGCTTTACATGATCTAGCCACTCATTTAACCTCTGTGACCTCTTTCCCTGCTACTCTTCAGTCACTCACAATGGCCTCCTTGCTATTCCTCAGATATGCCAGGCATGATCCAACCTTATGGCCTTCAAGATAGCCAATTCCTTTGTCTGGGGTGACCTTATTGCTGATAGTTCTGGGCAAATTCATCACCTTTCCATACCTTTGTTCAATTGTCAGCTTCATTGTAACTACCCTGATCTTCCTATTAAAAATTTTAACTCCCCATCCCCTGCCTAGCAACCTTGATTTTTCTCACCCTGATCGAGTTTTTCTTTTTCCCCATTGTACTCATCCTTTTTGAATGCACTATGCAATTTTTATTAAGGTTTATAGCTTTGAATTGTCTCACCCATTAAAATAAAAGTTCTACAAAGCCAAGTATTTCATTTACCAGTGTAGTCTGAAGTAATATCTGCCATATAATAGTTCAGTAGACAACTGGTAAATTTCAAAATAAATTAATGTTGAGAATATACTGAATTTCACAAGTCATTTCAATATTTATTTCCAAAAAATAAACTATGTAAAACATACCTTAAATTTACTTTCAAAATATTTTATAGCATATAATGGACAATATACATAAGCCTTAAAGAAACAATCCTATAAATAACCATTTCATACCTACTTAAAAACTACATAATACCACACTCCTAGATCCTCTCTGAACGCTCTAAAATAACCCTAAAGGAAATACATTTTTAAAAATAACAGATTTTTTGTCAAATAATTTAATAAAATAAAAGTTTCATTCATCTATGTAGATCATAATAAATGTTTTTAATAAGCATGAAATTATAACTCTGAAGTGTGCTAAAATGAAACCACCTGCTAAGGGTGAGAGAATAAAAATAAACATCATGTTTCCAAATAAGAGGAATTTATTACCTTTGAATCAAAGCATGTGGATTTGTTCAAACTGGCAATAAAGGAATATGGAGACACAAACCATAGAAAGTCATATTTTAGATTTCTAAAAGACTTCGAAGTGAAGAGTATACATTCACTTCTCACTTATTGCTCCTACATATTCATGAATTTGAGAGAAAATATAGGCCCTGTGTGTCTTAGCATCTAATGGGATATTTTTTGATATTTACATGCTTACACATAGTATGTGTTATAGTCTTCTCTTTTACATGCTGTAAAAAGGTTAACCCCTTTTCTGCAGAGATCTGAAAATGTGAAACAGTGCCTGAGTAGCTGAATTCATCTAATTCAAATTTCTTGCAGGTCTAAGACCTATTGTTTTTCACTTGACTGCCTCCTTTTTCATCTGTCAATTGGTTACAAATTCTGGTACTGAAGAGAATACATTGGGGCTGGTGGCTCAGTGTGTTAAAGCCTCTGCCTTCAGTTCAGGTCATGATCTCAGGATCCTGGGATCGAGCTCCACATCGGGACATAATGTAACGACAGATAGTTTATATGGGAGCCCTTTGGGTACTCTGGTGGATGAATGTTTTTAAATTAGTTTTTCATGGACATGGGGAGTTAGAGACGAGAAGGGAGGTGGGGGAAATTGGAAGGGGAGCTGAATCATGAGAGACTATGGACTCTGAAAAACAATCTGAGGGTTTTGAAGGGGCAGGGGATTTGGAGGTTGGGGTACCAGGTGTTGGGTATCATAGAGGGCACTGCTTGCATGGAGCACTGGGTGTGGTGCAAAAAGAATGAATACTGTTATGCTGAAAATAAATAAAAAATTAATTTAAAAAATATTAGTTTTTCGTAAACTACAAAAAAAAAAAAAAAGAAAAGCGCTCCCATTTATAGCGTACACTTTATGGTTCACAAAGCACGTGCCAACAATAAAAATAATAATGGGTTACCGTTACACTTCATAGAAAAGGAGGTACAGGGAAATTGAATGAAAGGGAATAACAAAGTAGGTTCATAAGTCAATCTTCCTTGTAAAAAAATTAACCTGAAAGTGCGTTTCTGCCACCTCTCTCCTGTGTGACATTTTATCGATGGGAGATGGAAAATAAATGGTCTGGTTAACCTTTCCCTCCCCCTCAAAACCCATTATTTGAAAACACAAAAAGGGAAGTGAAGGGATAAATCCTCCCACTCCCATCCCCACTCACCTCCATAGCCACCTCCTCTTCCAAGAACCTAGCAGACAAGGTGCCAAGAAGTGTTAGGTACCAGCAGTGGTCTCAGATCTCATTCAAGGATCATGGTGAAAGGCATTCAAAGAGATTGTGGGGGCACAGGGATCCAATTAAGGGGGACAAGTTTAAGGTTTGCCTGTTCCCCTAAAATCTAATGGCACTAGAGAAGGTGACCTTTGGGAACTATAGCATAATGGATACAATGTGTAAAAAGCTTCAGTGAGTCATGGTGGGAAGAGGCCAAGAGGGTAGCAAACACAGTCTTAGATGATGTTATTAATAGCACTACAGGCTCTAGATTTCCTGTGGTGGTGTTCTTGGCAAGACCAGCCCGGCCAAAGTGGATACTCTCAACCTGGAACAGAGGGTCTTGGAGATGCCAGCACGTGAGGTATGATGAGAGGGTAAAATGATAGGAGGTGTCCTTTGGAAGGACTGACTCCTTGACTTTAAAAGGGAGAACCCAAATCTGTAGGTGAAATCTTTCTGGCTACAAAGAGGGCCAAGGCCTCCTAAGGTCAAGGTCTCCTCGTCACTTTCAAAGATGTCGAAGAACATATTCAGACATTTCAAAGATGTCCTCATATCATTGGTTCCCACTCTGGAATTCTATCAATAAGGTGAGAGTTCCTCTAGTTGAAAAAGAGATCTAAAAAGACTTCCCTTTCTCATGTAATTTCTGTAACCTCCAGGACACACCCACCTCCCCCTTCCAGCTCTGTAATGAAGCCACAGCTGGTGCCAATTTGTGGAACTCCTTAAAGGCTATTCTCCCTTATATACCCCCGGACCAAGTTCCCATGCTCCCTCACCCGATTTCCTGCACTCACCTCCCACCTGGTGTGTTCACACCTGCAAGTGCCTTTTACCAACCCCTTTGCCAAAAGGCAGCCAGAGTGACCTTTCAAAGACCTATCAGTTCCTGGCATTTGTCTCCATAGAAATCTGCACTGATCTTCTAACAAATTCTCAGTCCTCCAAAGGCACCCATAATCCTCCCATCAGTCTATTCATACCCGTCCAACTGACTGATGCCTGTTCTGCCCCATCTCTCTGCCCTTCAACCACACTGCCTCCTTCTTCCTGTGGAGACCTCTCATGGCACCTGCCTCCAAGCACAGGTGATTCCCATTGATGGGAAGACCCTCTTCTCTCCCCCATCTCCCCACTCCAGTTACTCCCACTTATTCGTGAGCTCACAAGCCCCATGGTACACACTCTCCATGCAGCCTGCTCTCTCTTTTCTAGCACTGGCCTCCGTTTCTAGCTGTGCTTGTGTCATGGATGTCCCTCCCCAGCTAGCCTCCAAGCTCTCTTTCCCTTTAGCTCCAACACCTGACACAGTGCCTGGCACATAGTAAGCCCTGGCTAGCTTCTAAGAGCCTCACTGTGGGACTGAAAGCATTTAAAAAATGTCACCACGTAGGCTCCAAACTGTAGGCAGAAAAAGCTTTGCCTGGATTGACATTTTAGAGACGTATTGGTCAAGTTGGATGTGTTCACTGACTTTACCTTGTAAAATTTAAAAAAAAAAAAAAAGACCTCTGTATCGCTTCGCATCTACCGAAGGCGCATGTATACTCCTAGACCACGTTATGAGCTTAATGGAAGGAGACAAGATGTTTTCGCTAAGAAAATGTATAAGACTGTTGAGGTCAAGTGGGAGGAAACAGTCCGTTTGTTGGAGCATTGCTATCTTACTCTATCACAGCCACTCATAAAAATCTGACACGGGGTGAGTCAGAATTGTCTGTCGGAGATGAGTTAGATCTGGCTCATGTTCCTACAGACATGAAAGCCAGAAACGAAGAAGGAGGCTTTGAAAGCGTGGGTTGAGGAGGCCGTGTGGTTCACTGCGATGAGCTAAGTGCCCAGGGCCACCAGCAGACATGCTGGCCTGTATCCTTCCTTTGTTCTGGGGTCCCTCTTGCACCATGTGGTGAGGCTGGTGGCTGGGAGCAGCTCAGGACAGGACCCGGTGGCATCTTAATTCTCCCACCCTCCTGTGGGCTCCAGTGGGCTCCAGTAGGTCCCAAGGGACAGCCTGCCTTCCTTGAAAAGCCCAGTAGCACTGGGAGCAGAAACTGGGGCCAAAGAGTGAGCACCCTGTTTGTCAAGCTGGAGCAGCCACCTCTTCTTCAGATGCAGGGGGAGCCCTGGCATGCTGACTCCTCCCTTCTCCCTTTCCCCTTTCCTCTCTTCCTCCCTCTTTCCTTCCCCTCTCTCCTTCCCTGGTGGTGCCCTTTCCCCATGCCCACTTCATCCCTTTTCCTTTCTACATACCTGTCTTCTAGAGTTTCTTCTCTTTCCTCCCCATTACTTCCCTTCATCTGAATCTCCTCTTTGGTCCCTTTGTCCCTGCTCTCTGCTCCTCCTCCCCTTCCCTGGCCCCTGTTCAGCTCCATACTGAATGCAGGCAGAGCTGGACTAACATGCTCACTTGCTAGCTCAGCCACCCTCCAGAGAAGTCACTCTTCGGTGGCCACCTTCCTGACCCCCTGGTCGCTTCTCCACTTGTTCAGATATTGCTCTGAAGTCTGAGGAGGACAGAGCGGGGCTGCCACAGAAGCAGGCCAGAGGAGAAACCAAAACATGTGTCCACACTGTCCCCCAGCACTGCTGCTCTGAGAGCTTTCAGAGTCCTCAACAGGGTTAGGATTTAGGGGCTTCTTCAGAACTGGGAGTGAAAACAACCATAGGTCAAAAGAAAAGCTATGGCACCCACAAAAAATAATAATCACAAATGAAAACTATGTTAACTCTGAGTCCCAAAGTCGAAAAATTGCCTTGAATCTGTCTCTAGAAAGCACCCAAGGCCTCACTCTCCTCACTCTCTGGGTTCTGGGTGCCGTGGAAATGGCAGGAGGCTCTGAAAAGCGCGTGGGGGTGCCGAACTATGGGGGCTAGCCTGCCCTCTGGCGGGGGGGGGGTACCTCCTGTGGCGCTGTCCCGGCCTGACCCCCTGCGGACAGGGTGTGGCACAGCGTCTGGGGTGGTCCTGGTGCCCTGGGGTTGGCGGGAGGCTGGGGCCCAAACATCCCACGCCCAGCTCCTGGACCGCGTTTTCTGCTTCAGGTGAGGGCGCGTCGTGGTGTCACTTTACCTGTGAGCAGAGGGTCCTCCAGAGAAGCCATTGGGCGGGGAGGGGCAGCAGGCGGCGGGAAGGGGAACAGGACACCACGGCCTCATGGGCTAGGCTGGAGCATGAGAGTGCAGGGGCAGCGAGTATGGTGGGTCCTGCAGTCCCGAATGGGCTGCCGCACAGCACCCTGGCGCTGCGCGCCCCTCCTTCCCGCCTGGGCAATTAGCAAAGCCCCTTCTCCCGGCCGCCCCCGACCCGCCCCCGCCCCCGCCCCCCTCCCTCCTGAGTCCTCTGAGAGCTCACTTCCAGCTTTGGAAATTAGCAAAGACCCTTCTCTACGCTGGCCCCACCCCCTCACTTCTGAGGCCAGAGCCCATGCTGGGGTGCGGGGCTAAGCCCTGGCATGCTGCTGCATTGCCAGCGCCTGCGCTGGGCAGCCGCCTAGCCTGGCTCCCTGAGCGGGTGTCCACGCGCAGCCTGGCTGCCAAAAGATCATCAGTCCTAAACGCCGGCTGCACTCTTGGGTCAGTTTGCTGGCTTCCAGTTTGCGCCCAAAGCCAGGAACCAGCTTCCCCAACACAGGCCTGGGCTGAGATGCCTGCCTGGGATCTGTCTGAGCAGTCTCCTCCACTCCAGGCAGGGATGGCACTTCGACCTGGATGTTTGGGTTTCTTGTTTGTTTTTTTGGTCATTGGTTATTACATGACCTCCAGGGTAGGTGCTCCACAAAGGGAGTGAAAACAGGACGCCATATATAAGCATACAGCCATTCTAGAAAAATAGCTTGGGGTTCTCCTGGAAACGCTGCATTGGTCCTTGCACTATGGTTTAATAGAAAAGGGATTATGCACCAAGTTACTTAAATGAGCATAGGTTGAAATCGTTTACTGAGAGTAAATATTTTAAATAGTTATATTTTAACTAAATCTATCATCAATCATAAATCTATTACACGAAGGTTACAGGCAATTTAAAAGCAAGAGCACTCTCTTCAGGGTTTTAAATAATCCCTGTCTGTCTTGGCACAAGAAATGCAAAGATAGGAAATGGTTTGTAAAAGATCATATAATAGATTTTACTAATTCTATTTATTTGACAGACAGAGATCACAAGTAGGCAGAGAGGCAGGCAGAGAGAAAGATGGGGAAGCAGGCTCCCGGTCAAGCAGAGAGCCTGATGAAGGGCTCGATCCCAGGACCCTGAGATCATGACCTGAGCCCAAGGCAGAGGCTTAACACACGGAGCCACCCAGGCGCCCCCAGATGAAATACATTTCTGACTTAGAAACTTCAGATAGAATTATTTTGTCCATGATGACAACTGAAGAAAATGTGTCATCCCTAAACCTAACCTTAAACCCTACCAACGCTGAAACCTAAGCTGACCTTAAAGCCCAAACTAGAACCCTGAATCACAAACCTGGAATGGAACCCAAAGCCTGTACCTGAGCCCTGGATCCAAGCCCTGAACCAAGAACCCAAACCCTAAACCAGACCTCCAAGTCATGAAACCTGAACCCAAATCTCAGCATGAAGTCAAACCCCAAATTTGACCTTGAACTTTATCCCATAAGCCCTGAGTCTTAAAGCCTAAATCATAAACTTAAAGCCCTAAACTATAACTCTGTTCCCTGTCCTTCACTCTAAACCCTCACCCTAACACTAAACCCAAAGCCTGATCTAGAACTCTGACTAAAACCTGAACCTGTACCCAAATTCAAATGCTTCACCACACTTTGCTTAGGCACTTGCCATTGATGGATATTTGCAGTTTCTACCTTTTGATTCTTGTGAACATTGTTTGGGTTGGGGGCTAGGGTTAGGGTCTTGGATTAGGGTAGGGTCCAGGCTTGAGACCAAGTTGAGGTCAGAGGGTGGGTCTGCATCAGGGCCATGTTCAGTGACACTGTTTGGGTCAAGGACTGTTGTAATTCCACATTGTTTCCAATTCATTGTTCCTTAGCTATTTGGGGGGAAGTTGGGGGGTATTGGGCTCCATGCAGCTTGAATTTCCGGAATGAAATGGCATCAGCTGGACCCCAGGAGGGAGCAGGACCTTCCACTGAAGGGTGAGCTCCCACAGTCCTGCACTGCCTTGCACCGCCTGCAGAGGGCGCCAGACCCCAGCTCCCGCCCTGAGCCCAGGCTGCACAGCCACAGCTGGGACCAGAGCCCCGCCTCTTCAGGACCCACTGTGGAGACTTCTGGAGAATGTGGGGCGCCTCCCACCCTGACAGGACAAGCTGAGGAGGGTGTGGCTCTGCATCCACACTGACCGGACCCGTTGTGGAGGACGCGCCCACACTGGCAGCAGTCCAACCTCCTAAGGACCAGATGCTGGAGGAGCTGAGGAGAAGCCGCCTGAGTGCACTGTCAAGGGGTTCGTGGTCTCAGGACCCCACAGAGAAAGGGAGCCCTATGTAGACACTGGGGCTTCCGTCGTTTTGTGTGAGGAGACGTGGCCTCCTGCTGTGCTGTGCGCGGGGCTGTGGGGTCCCCCCTTTCTGGGCTCGGGTGCTCCTAGGTCCTCATCTGTGTTTGTGTGCTCGCGGATTCCGTTCCTGGGGCTCCTCAGATGGTCTGAGGTCAGGGAGCGTCCGCCTGCTTTGGTGCTTGTGCTCTCCCCACCTCAGCCCTGCGGGGTCCTTCCCGTGTCCACACCCACTCCAGGCTTGCGCCGAGTCCGGAAATTCGGGAGCCAGAGTGAGGACTCTGTAGACGGTTTTGGGGAGAGTAGGTATTTTCCCAGTGTGGGTTCTACCCTGAGCACAGTGCCTCCCCATCTCCGTGTGTACCCCTCCCTGTCTGTCGTCATTGTTGCAGGGCTGTCAGATGACAGGTCTGTCACCTTCTTGGTTCAGGGGCCTCCCGGGTATCTTGCTGTCTTGGATGCAGGTGTAAATGAGATCGTTCTCAGCAGTCTCTTTTTGATGGTTCCTTCCGAGCACGTAGGAGTGCCACTAATTTGTGCATATTGATTTTGTTCCTTGCAAGTTTTTGAATTTATTAGTTCAATTGGCCTTAAACTCAATCTGCCAGTTATTTGACCAGCAGCATGGGTTTAATTGGGAAGAGCAGAGAATGGCAGTCTGGGCTGAGCAAGCTAAGGTCCCATCACAGGCAAGTGCGAGAAACAAAGGAGAGGAACATTATTTCATGGAGGAGGAAGAAGTTGGGAAGGGTGCTTGAAGGAAAGTCCCTTGGAGAAAGGCAGGGTGATGGAGAATTCTCACCAGCTGAGCTGCAAAGCTCCTACAAAAAGTCAGGAGATGAACCTCCAGCTTCCCGTGTGAGGCCTGGAATTGGTGAGTCTCTCCTGTGGGGGATTGCAATGTGGGGTCTGTAATGGGCACTGAGCACCAGGCGCTCCCTTCCAGCCTCCCCTTCTGGCATCCCCAGTCCACTTTACTGGGGCTTCCCTTCCTGCTTTTGCACAGTTCTAACCAGCTTGTGGTGGAACGTTGTGGAAAAACTGAAATTCCAAATCCACTGCTTCTACTGCACCTGAGATACAGGGGCCCATGATTTAATTCTCCCACGAGTCTCTTGCTAACATGTGTCCTCTCCATGTTGGGTGACCTGGATTTGGGAGGGCTTGGCCTCCATCCCAAAGTCTGATGTTCTCGCTGCTTCCGTGTCATCGTGCTAACATGGATATTTGGAAGATTCATTTCCTCTGTGGTGATTTCAAAGTGCAGTCAACTTGTTATAGCAGCACAAATACGTGCTGTCTCCACACTCAGATTCCCCAGCCGTCATTTCTTTACCACGTTTGCCACTTCACACGGGATGCTTCAATGTGTTTGATCCCACACCAGGACAATGTCCTGCAGAAACACCACATAACCTGAAATGAGGAGATCATTACAGAAACCATCCAAGGGTTAGTGTTAGGAACCAGGGACATGGCAGGGCTGATCTGAAGACCCCATGGAGAGCTGTCTGGGTGGCTGAGTTGACAGTGGAGGTGAGGGTGAGTGTCTGGCTCTGGCTTTGTGTCCAGGAGTCAGCTCTGTGTGGGTGTGTCCTTAGCTAGGCATGCAGATTTCTGCTCCTCTGAATCCTTTCCGGAGTTCCAAATGGCACAGTTTCCTTCTGGGCAGCAGGCTGAGTCCTCTGGGATTGCCCATGTGTCCCCAAATTGTAGGGCACCTACTGCAAGGCCTTTGGGGTCAGAATCTTGAAAAGCAAACCAAAGGTTATGGTTAGGGCCCACAACATGGCAGGCCCGATCTGCCAGCACTCTGTCCATCTTTCTGGGGGAGGGGGCAGTCGAGGGATTTGTTCAGGTTGAGTGTCAAGCTCCAGGTTTGCATCCAGGGGCCTGCTGAATATGGGGCTGTCCAGAGGTAGGAATGCAGATTTCAGTTCCTCTGAATCCTTTCTGGAGTTCCAAATGGCATGGTTCCTTTCAGGGTGGCAGGGTTAGTCCTATGGTGTTCCTCACTGTCCCCAATCTCTGAGGCTTTGGAGCCAGGCCGTCGGGGACAGACAAACACAGGCTGGAGAGCTTTAATGTCAGAAATGTATTTTCGCACAGATCTGGAGGCCAGAAGTTCCAGATCAAGGTGCCAGCAAGGTTGGTCTCCAGTGAGCTTTTTCTTGTTGTTCTATAGATCACTACCTTTTCAACTGTGCCCTCAGATGACCTCTTCTCTGTGGGCCCCCAGAGGGGAGGTAGGGGGAGTGCTTTCATGTGTTTCACCCTTATGAGGACACCAGTCCTAGCAGATTAGGACTCCTGTGACCTCACCAAGCCTTCAGTACCTCCTTCTAGGTAGGCCCTATCTCCAGATGCAGTCACACTGGAGATTAGGAATTCTTCATATGACTTTTGTGGGGACACAATTCAGTCCATAACAATTAGTACAGGAGAAAAGCCATGGAGAGAATTCTAGAGGAGTCACACGTTGATGTTATAAGGTAAGTGGGTATAAAAGAGCACCTCTGAAGTCCAATAGGTCATTAGAGCTAGAGGCTGACAGGAAAGTCCCGTACGTGCCACAGTTTTGAGTTTGATGCAAGCGCAACTCTGAAGGGAAGATATTTGGGAGGCCTTGGCCGACCACTACTTCCAGCCAGGGGTGATTCTGGAGGGAGTATCTCTCGGAGTGCTGCCTAGAATCAAGACTTTGGGGTTGGAAAAGTGCCACTTCCAAAGCTGGAGAAGGATGGTGCTGTAAGTTACTTGAAGAGTACTGTTCTGGGAGATAGGAGATCTGGGGTGTCTTCTTTGTTCTGCTGCTGACCAGATGTGAAAATGCAGATTAACTCCCTAACCATCTCAGTTCTACCACCATGTGCTGCTGTCATGTGTCCCAAGCCCCAGAGTTAGTTTGATCCATAAGCAGAAGCCGGTCTTTTAGTTCCCAATCTCTTAATCGGGCTGATCGTCACAATATATAGCGGACACGTGACAGCCACCGGGGAGAAGTAAGGGTTGTCTTCCCCTCAGGGAGAGTGGAAAAGCTCTAGGAGAGGGCATACCCGTAGACCAAAGGCAGCCAGTGCTGGGGAGTGGAGCCACGGGGAAGAGTGTGCTGATGACAGCCTTGTGGAGGGAGGGCAGAAAGAGCCACCACCATGACACTTGAGTTACAGATCGAGCTTGGGGATAGAGAAGGGATCAGGGCACGGTAGAGCAGCAGCTGGCAAAGTGATTCTGTTGAGCTTAAGCTCATAGTGCCTTAGCGAATTAGAATGGGAAATGCCTTGCTATTGTCTGTGACTCTGTGATTGTGTGAGTATGAGTGACAGAGTGGGGACAAAGAGAGAGGGAGAGAGAATACATTAAATTTTAAAGAAGGACAATAAGGGACGCCTGGGTAGCTTACTCAGTTAAGCATCTACCTTTGGTTCAGGTCATGATCCCAGGGTCCTGGGATTGGATCCCATACCAGGCTCTAGTGGGGGGCCTGCCTTCCCTCTGCCTGCAGCTCCCCTTGCTTGTGATCTCTCTCTTCCTCTGTAACAAATAATAGTAAAAAATAAACAAGGGCGATACGTTATGTTTACTTTTGTTTCTGATGCCAGACATGGGTTCAGAGGATTGAAGAGGGAGATCCAAGGAGCTAGCCTCTCAAGAGGAGTGAATACCTAGTCACTGGTAAGACCCCTGGTCCTGCAATACAATATGGCTCCTGTGATCTGGGTCCTGTTAAATGCCCCTCGCCATCCTTCACCCGATAGTTTGATTCTTCATTGCGTTCAGTGTGGGGAACTGGGAGAAGCTATGACACTTGGCCCTTTGTGGAGGAATGTTAGTAGTATAAATAGCAATAGTTATCAGTTCTGGAGCACTTCCATGACTCTGCTGCAGGCACTCTGCTGTGACCTGGGTTTATAGCAGTGAGATAAACATAGAAATAGATGTGGGCTCTGTTCCCAAGAATCTGAAACCCACTATTCTCCTTGTCCCCTTCCCATTCTGTCTTCTTCAGCCCTTGTGCAATCCCACCAAGCAGGAAGCTTGCTTCTCCCCTTCCCTCTCCTGCTCCCCCTGCTTGTGCTCTCATTCCCTCTCTCTGACATGTAAATAAATCAAATGTTTTAAAAAATTATAAAAAAGGCAAAACAAATAACCATTTTTGGAGAGTGATTTTCTGAATGCAGTTATGGGCAGTGCTGGGTACTGAAGAAGACGCTCTGCTGACCAGAGGAGTGGGGAAATTACAGAACAAATTCCACAGGTCATTGAATATATCACATTCATCACCCCACCCATAGCACTCATTAATCTCTAGCCCAGCCAATATGTTGGTTATAAAAATGAGCTTTCTCCAAACTGACAGGAAGTTCTCGTTTTAGCAATGTAAATCATTCTGATCTTTATCACTAATGTGATCTAATCCTGTCTAGTAAAGAAACTTGAGAGTTCTATATCTCTGTAAGCATTTAAGAAAAACAATGGACTCTACTCTAATTACTTTTTAACTAACTTGACTTGCCAAAGGAAGGAGAAAGTAAATATCAGAAATCTTACCACTAAGCACAAGTTGCAAGTTATACCTGCCAAAATGTGGTTCAAAATATAAGTAACCAGTCTCCTTAGAAGCCTTTTACCTTCTTATATCTGTTATGTTGGGTAAATGAGTAGTTACTAGAATACAGCTGGCTCAGTGATCACAATTCTGCTTACCCTCAGAAATATAAATAGATTACATGTTTAGCCCGGTAACTGGACACTGATATAGAATTATTCACTGGCTGATTCCTAGATCAGAAACCACAAAAAATTTTTCTTTTTTATGGAAGTATGGCTGTTACAATAGTCTCACCTGTACCTCATAGTGATTGACTTAACTACTCTATACGTTACAACTCTAGATGTAACATTTTAATAAAACAACAATATCTTTGATGGTATCATGGAAATGTAAGTGCCTTGTGCACTTTTCTTAATGTGTATAATTACCTAAACATCATAGTAAGTAAATCAAGGCCATTGTCAAGCTTCCGTCAAGGAGAGTCCTTAACTAGAGGGATTTCCCATTGCTCTCAGGATGATAACCTCTGAGTTACAGGTTCCATTAGTTGGCCACACACATTTGGAGCCTTGTGGACTTTCTGACAGCTGAGCAGCATATCTGTTTCAAGCATTGTGATCCCTGTTCTTACTGCAAGAGTGACAGTTGTCACTTTTCCTTTGACCCCTGTCTTTAGGAAAGTGTCTGACTCAGAAAGTCGAGTCAGTACCCCCCAAAAATATTTTCAGGAGAACCACCTCAAAGATGATCACCTGAGATACTGTCAAGAAAAAAAAAAAACTGAAATTCTAAGCAACATCCATAAAAAGTATTTTCATGTTGATAAGGAAAGATTTTCCCCTAAATACCAGAGAGGCTCCATGAAAGTGAGATTTTTACCTATTTTGTTCACCGTGTCACCAGTCCCTAGAAGAGCGCCTAAGACATCACTCAAGATTAGGTTGCTTTGAATGAATCAAATGAATGAATGAACTGTAGCCTTTGATAGTGAGGTAGTTTATGGTCCTTAGGCAAGAGATGTGATTTGTGTTGGGATTTCAAGAATGGGAGGTGCCGAAGAGAAAATTGAGAAGCTAAATGTGAAAATATGCAATTTACTGACTGGAGTAGTTCTGAATATATTTCAAACATAATTAAACTATGGCTGTGGGTCTATATGCGTTTTCATAATTTTCCCTTGAAAATGTGAGGCATACAGATGTCATCTCCAATGAATTCTCCTTGTCCGTATACAGAATCACCAAAAAAAAAAAAAAAAAAAAAGGCATTCTGACAGTCTTCAGACCATCCACTCCAGGATTGTGACTCTTTCTTCTCCATGTTCTTTCTGACATCATGGACTTTCAGGTTGACCTCTCTCATCTTGGGTCCCACTCTCATTAGCTGTAGAAGTCATGCGATGTTTGTGATGTGAGGGTGGCAATACTCTCTGACTTTTGGTTACAATATGTCTTTGAAAGCCAGTGTTTATTCTGCTTTTACAGCATTTCTCCATTTGAATTGGCCACCTTTTAAGTGGTCATTAGCCACATGTGGCTACTAGCCATGGGACTTGGACAGCAGAGGTGTGGAAAGTCCGCACATTCTTCCACTCAAAGGATATTGTGAGTTATGCTACATCTTTTTTTTTGAAGTGCCTTTTTTAGATATTTAAATTCAATTAGCCATTAGATAGTACATCATTGGTTTCAGAGAATTCAGTAACTCATCAGTTGTGGATAACCCTTGGTGCTCATCACATCACGTGTCCTCCTTAATGCCTATCACCCAGTTTCTCCATGTCTCCCACTCCCCTCCCCCCCAGCAACTCTCAGTTTGTTTCCTATAGTTAAAGGTGCCTCATGGCTTGTCTCCCTTTCTGATGACTCCCATTCAGATTTCCCTCCCTTCCCTCTGATCCTCTGTACTACATCTTAATCTCAACAGTCAAGCAGTGGTAGTAATTCAGTCATGGAGTCATGCATATTCTAAATCTGATGAGGTGGATTCCCATACTGCCTTTGTCTCTTCCAGAGCGCTTACATTTGTTATATTATTGCTGCTGTGTTCATGTTTCTCGTTCACTGAATGTCTGATAAAAGAATTAGTAAAATGTGTGACTGCAGAAAATACAATGGTCATGGATGATGAAGATTTTCTCCTTGACCAGACTCGAGTCAAGTTCCTCTGAGTCCTCTTTCTGTCTAGCCTTGACCTTAGGCTCCGCCCACTTAGCCCAGTTTTAGCAAGAAATCTGCTTGGTCATTTTTCAGCAATCTTCTATCCTACTCTTGATATCTGATCAAATTCCTTATCTCTCACCCCTGGTATCTTACCACTTTTTTTTTTTAAGATTTATTTATTTTGACAGAGAGAGAGCCTGAGCAGGGGGAATAGCAGAGGGAGAGAGAGAACCAGACTCCCCACTGAGCAGCAAGCCCAATGCCAGGCTTGATCCTGGGATCAGATCATGACCAAGCCAAAGCCAGAGATTTAACCAACTAAGCCACCCAGGTGCTTCAGTATCTATAACCCTTAATATCTGATCCCATCCCTTATTCCCAGGGCACCTGGTTGGTGCAGCTGGTTGAACGTTTGACTCTTGGTTTCTACTCTGGTCATGATCTCACGATCCTGAGATTAAGCCTCACCTCAGGCTCTATGCTCAGTGAAGAGTCTGATTAAAATTCTCTTTCCCTCTCCCTCTACCCCTACCCCTGCTCCCTCTCTCTAAAATGTATTAATAAGTCTTTTAAAAAATTCCTTATCCCCTGATCTCAATAGTTTATGACCCTAGCCTTCCTTCAACAATATTACTGTCCAGATGGTTTAGCCAGAATCCCTTCATCCTTACCCTTGATGTTCCATCTTAATTTTACATTCAGTGATCCCCACCATGCTCTTTAGCTGTAAATCTCCATTTGTCTGAGCTGAGCCAGATTTCTCTCCCATACTATACAATAAAATCTCATCATAGTAGCATCCCTTGATTAAAATCTTCCTTACTCTCTTTAATGGGTGTCACAATATTTTTTTTTTCTTTAACAGTCAGGAGGGTGCTAATGGAGTACCATGACAAAAGGCCTAACTTCCTATAATGGACATTTCTTTGGTTTACCTGACAAACACTCTTTCTCTCTTCTAAGGAAAATTTCCGGTTCTCAGTATAACTGCCAACTGGCCCAGGGGTGGACAAGTGAGGCAGATGAGACCAAAATGAAAATTCTGTTGAGACACTGGACCTTGAGGATTCAAGCCAAGGACATAAAAGTGTTGGTACTCCATTATTCTGATGGTCCGTTAACTCTTGCTTTTTTGGTTCCTGTGTCTATCACTGCCCCTGCCTTTTTGAAGATAATGACCATTCATCTGAGTACACGGTTCACAGAATCCCTTTGCAGTGGCCCATGCGGGCCAAGGTAGTAGAACATAATAGATCTCTGTAAGTTTTTAAAAAATGTCTTTGTCCCTGTTGCCCATGGCCATTAAAGACCAAAGGTCGGGGGTAGGGGGATATTGGAAAAGGTGAAGTTATAGTTACTCACTGATTTTTTGATTGGTAGAGAGAAAGCAACACCTACATACAGGGCCAGTGGGTGAGTGGAGGAAACATCTTTGGCTCTAGGAGGAATGGGGGAAGGAGGAATATTAATAATCTTTGTCTTTGGAACTGCCCCTGAAGACTTCCCCACACAGGAAAATGACCTAGCATGACTCTCCTAAACTTCGGCAAGCCCCTTAAATTTAACTGACTTCTAGATCTGATACTCCCTGCTGGATAACTCTGATCATTATTGGATTGTTACTTATTTTATTTTAAAATTATTTTTAAAGAAAATTTTAATCTAAATACAATTAATTAACATATAATACTAGTTTCAGACATACAGGTTAGTGATTCATCAGTCTTTTGTAACACCCAGTGCTCACTGTATCACATGCCTTCCTTAATGTCCATCACCCAGTTACCCCATCCACCCATCCCTCTCCCCTCCAAGAACCCTCAGTTTGTTTACTGTGATTAAGAGTCTCTTCTGAGGGGTACCTGGCTGGCTCAGTGGGTTAAAGCCTCTGCCTTCAACTCAGGTTATGATCTCAGGGTCCTGGGATCGAGCCCCACATCAGGCTCTCTGCTCCCTGGGGAGTCTGCATCCTCCTCTCTCGCTCTTCCTGCCTCTCTGCCTACTTGTGATCTCTGTTTGTCAAATAAGTAAATAAAAATCTTTTTTTTTAAAGTCTCTTCTGGTTTGTCTCCCTCTTTGACTTCATCTTGTTTTATTTTTTTCCTTTACTCCCCTATGATTCTGGTTTGTTTCTTGAACTCCACATATGAGTGAGATCATATGATAATTGTCTTTCTCTGACTGACTTATTTCGCTTGGCATAATACCCTCTACTTTCACCCCTGTCATTGCAAATAATTGCCATTTATTTTAACTCGACAGAGAAGGCCACTAGAAACAGCAGGTGATGGCCCCAGCTCCTGTTCCTCCATGCAGAACATCTGTCAACACCTGTGGACATCTTTTCCTCCCCCCATTCCTATGAATGTTGCTCAGTTGTTACATGGCATGGACAAATGCTGTTGGCTGGTGGCATGGACACACTGGACAAGCTTGGCCTTCGGTAAAACAAAGACTGGCTTCAATTACTCAAACTGAAACAGGAATGCTTGGATGAACAAGCCTGCCAGGAAGTCCCACTGGAGGTACTCAACCTGTGCCCCTTCCCTCCTTGGACCAAGAACCTGAACTTGAGAGATGAATGGCTTATCCAAGGTTATGGCAAGGTTACACAGAGCTGAAACTAGACACAGGTGTACATGCCTATTGATCAAGGCTGGCTGAGAAATCGAACTGCCTCAAATCTTGATTCTTTTTGCCACTTCTTATTCTCTGACCCTGTTTTTCATAGATTAGGATGTAGGAATAATAAAAATATCAGCTAATGGGGTATCCTGACTTTTTGATCTTTTAGTTCTTGTCAGACATTTACCATAATGCTTAGCACATGGATATGTGTGTGCACACACGTGCACATGCATGACACTCAAAAAATTGTTCCCTGATATTAACTTTATCAGTGCACTTTGCATCCACCACCAATTGGCTGTTTTGTCACAAACTGATTAAAGCAGAACTGTCAAGTGAGGAACTTCAAAGCCAAAGCATTAAGTGCTTTGAAAAACCAGCACCTGGGAGGATTTGTCTCAGCATCTGTGATTAGAAGGCAGCAAAAAGAGACTTTGGGGACACAGTTCACCCCTTCATGAAGCAGCCATTCAGAACTTTCTCCGAAGGGCTAATGCCTAATCTTCCAAAGACCAGCAAGAACAAGCTTATGGTCTGTTAAAATCAGATTTTTAAAAGATTTTTATTTATTTATTTGAGAGGGAGAGAGAGAGAGTGAGAGTGAGAGCATGAGAGGGGAGAAGGTCAGAGGGAGAAGCGGACTCCCCATGAAGCTGGGAGCCTGATGCAGTCCTTGATCCTGGGACTCCAGAATCAAAATCAGTTTGATTGACTCAATACAGTCAGGGAGGACAGTCCTCAGGAGTCACAGAATGCTGGTTGCCATGAGGGAGGAGTCTTTTACAAAGTCTGGGCTCTCACAGAAGGAGTCTGAAGCACCTGTATGGAAAGCAGAGGTCAGTTCTGGATTAGAAGCTCTTTCTGAGGGGAAATGAGTAGAAGCAGGGATTAACCAGGACTTGGGCTCTGCTTTATTCAGTTCAAGTTGCTGCAACAAATGATGACAGACTGGGTGGCTGAAACAGCAAAACATGTACTATTCCTTGCAGTTCTAGAGACTGAGAAGTCCAAAAGCAAGATCCTGGGAGATCTGATATCTAGCAAGAGACTGCTTCATTATCTACAAATGCCCATATTTCTGTTGTAGACTTGCATGGATGACAGCTGGCAGAACAATCTCTCAGGTCGTTTCTCAGAAGTGCTTTTATCTCATTCACAAGTGTTCCAATCTCATGACCTCACCACCTCTCAAAGCCCATACCTCCTGATGGCACTCCTTGAGGGTCAGGGCTTCAACATCTGAATTGGGACAAGACACAAACATTCAGTCCATTAGCAAGTGTTGTCATGAGGACAGCATAGCTTATCAACTGGGTATCCCCAGGAATCCATGGGACTAGCAAAGCAGAATCTGGGGGTGTCACTGGTAGGAAAGCAGGAGGTCCCCAAGAGACAGTCCTCATAGCATTTTACAGAGACAGCAGGACCCTTGAGAAACAATAGTTTCCGTGACCCATACACCAGCCTTTATCTATGCCTGTCCTCCCTGCTGGATTCACAGCAAGCCTACTTCTTTCTTTTCCAGTACAAATGGATTTCCACTCTCTGAATCCTGATGAACTTTTGCTCTTTTGCAGTTAGTAGGTTGTCCCTCAGGATTCTGCATGTCTGGATTTGCAATCGTGGAAACTGCCAAAGGTCTAGGGACCTGCATGGCAGAACCCGGCCTCTACCACTATTGCCCAAGGTAGGGACTCTGGTCCCTTGAGTGTCCTGTGCTGCTGTCAAAGGTCTGTGTGCATTGGCTTATTGTTTTTTTTTTTAATGTAATTGCTTATACGTGTGTTTCATCATGCTCAAGTGGCCTTTCTGTGAAAAAGTGGCCAAGCTACACCTAGAAGTCACTGAAGAAAGTTCTAAGAACTCCTGGTTAGTATGAGGCTAGAGAGAGAGAGAAAGAGAGAAAAGAAATCTGCCTCTCTGCATTTTGCAAGTCCCTGGGCAAAATCTGTTGGCTGTGCACTCCTCACACGAAGATTCCAGGCAGGGAGACCCTCCTGAGCCTCATCTCCCTGAGTTCCTCTTCCAGAAGCAATCCCTAGTTTGAGACCAGGGTTAGCGAAAATAGAGCAGCAAAGCAGGGTCCAGAAGGAAGGACTGCCACAGACCATGGAGCACCAGGGGGACAGGCTGGTACCTCCTCACGGTTGGGGTACAAATGGGCTCAGCTCAGCAGGTATAGGGGTGCCCTTGGCCCCTCTGGTGGGCTTTGCAGTGCCCCAATCTCAGGAAGAAAAAAGGCTGGCTCATGTGACTTATATTTGACTGGGAATGAGCTGACAGCAATGGAAATAAACAAGTAGGGAATGATGTTGTAAAGTTGGAGGGTTTGTCCTTTATATCTCAGCTTTCTCTCCTATCTTCCCTTGCTCTGTAGTGTGTTATCAAAGAAGTTTTTGGCATGATATTCCTGTTCACTGATTAACTCTTGAGCTGTGTCTTTTCTGCTGTTCAGCTCATCTGGTGAATTCTTTTACTGTAAAAAGTATCTTGCCCTTGCAAGGGCAATGGCAAGACCTGAGAAATCCCAGAGATTTCAGCTTGCCACCCAGAAGGAAACCAGGCTATTTGGAATGCTGGAAAGGATTCAGAGTAGGGGAAATCGTCTTGGACATCTGAGAGCACCCCCACATTCAGCGGTCCACTGGACACAAACCCAGACCTTGATACTGATCCTGAACCATGCTCTCAACTCAGACCCCTGTGATCCTCGCCACAGTGCTTTCAGATCAGTGCAGCCATGCCCATAGGCACAAACTCTTAAGCCTAGATTCTGTCCTGAGAGTTGTGTCCCCGACGGCCTGGCTCCAAATCCTCAGAGATTGGGGACAGTGAGGAACACCATAGGACTCACCCTGCTACCCTGAAAGGAACCATGCCATTTGGAACTCCAGAAAGGATTCAGAGGAACTGAAATCTGCATTCCTACCTCTGGACACCCCCATATTCAGCAGGCCCCTGGATGCAAACCTGGAGCTTGACACTCACCCTGAACAAATCCCTCGACTGCTTCCTCCCCCAGAAAGATGGACAGAGTGCTGGCAGATCGGGCCTGCCATGTGGTGGGCCCTAACCATAACCTTTGGTTTGGTTCGGTTCTCAGGATTGTGACCCCAAAGGCCTTGCAGTAGGTGCCCTACAATTTGGGGACACATGGGCAATCCCAGAGGACTCAGCCTGCTTCCCAGAAGGAAACTGTGCCATTTGGAACTCCGGAAAGGATTCAGAGGAGCAGAAATCTGCATGCCTAGCTGAGGACACACCCACACAGAGCTGACTCCTGGACACAAAGCCAGAGCCAGACACTCACCCTCACCTCCACTGTCAACTCAGCCACCCTGACAGCTCTCCATGGGGTCTTCAGGTCAGGCCTGCCATGTCCCTGGTTCCTAACACTAACCCTTGGATGGGTTCTGTAATGATCTCCTCATTTCAGGTTATGTGGTGGTTCTGCAGGACATTGTCCTGGTGTGGGATCAAACACACTGAAGCAACCCGTGTGAAGTGGCAAACGTGGTAAAGAAATGACGGCTGGGGAATCTGAGTGTGGAGACAGCACGTATTTGTGCTGCTATAACAAGCTGACTGCACTTTGAAATCACCACAGAGGAAATGAATCTTCCAAACAACCATGTTAGCACGACGACACGGAAGCAGAGAGAACATCAGACTTTGGGATGGAGTCCAAGCCCTCCCAGATCCAGGTCACCCAACATGGAGAGGACACATGTTAGCAAGAGACTCGTGGGAGAATTAAATCATGGGCCCCTGTATCACAGGTGCAGTAGAAGCAGTGGATTTGGAATTTGAGTTTTTCCACAACGTTCCACCACAAGCTGGTTAGAACTGTGCAAAAGCAGGAAGGGAAGCCCCAGTAAAGTGGACTGGGGATGCCAGAAGGGGAGGCTGGAAGGGAGCGCCTGGTGCTCAGTGCCCATTACAGACCCCACATTGCAATCCCCCACAGGAGAGACTCACCAATTCCAGGCCTCACACGGGAAGCTGGAGGTTCATCTCCTGACTTTTTGTAGGAGCTTTGCAGCTCAGCTGGTGAGAATTCTCCATCACCCTGCCTTTTTCCAAGGGACTTTCCTTCAAGCACCCTTCCCAACTTCTTCCTCCTCCATGAAATAATGTTCCTCTCCTTTGTTTCTCGCACTTGCCTGTGATGGGACCTTAGCTTGCTCAGCCCAGACTGCCATTCTCTGCTCTTCCCAATTAAATCCATGCTGCTGGTCAAATAACTGGCAGATTGAGTTTAAGGCCAATCGAACAAATAAATTCAAGATCTTGCAAGGAACAAAATCAATATGCACAAATTAGTGGCACTCCTAGGTGCTCGGAAGGAACCATCAAAAAGAGACTGCGGAGAACGATCTCATTTACACCTGCATCCAAGACAGCAAGATACCCGGGAGGCCCCTGAACCAAGAAGGTGACAGACCTGTCATCTGACAGCCCTGCAACAATGACGACAGACAGGGAGGGGTACACACGGAGATGGGGAGGCACTGTGCTCAGGGTAGAACCCACACTGGGAAAATACCTACTCTCCCCAAAACCGTCTACAGAGTCCTCACTCTGGCTCCCGAATTTCTGGACTCGGCGCAAGCCTGGAGTGGGTGTGGACACGGGAAGGACCCCGCAGGGCTGAGGTGGGGAGAGCACAAGCACCGAAGAAGGCTGATGCTCCCTGACTGCAGACCATCTGAGGAGCCCCAGGAACCGAATCCGCGAGCACACAAACACAGACGAGGACCCAGGAGCACCCGAGCCCAGAAAGGGGGGACCCCACAGCCCCGTGCACAGCACAGCAGGAGGCCACGTCTCCTCACACAAAACGACGGAAGCCCCAGTGTCTACACAGGGCGCCCTTCCTCTGTGGGGTCCTGAGACCACGAACCCCTTGACAGTGCACTCAGGCGGCTTCTCCTCAGCTCCTCCAGCATCTGGTCCTTAGGAGGTTGGACTGCTGCCAGTGTGGGCGCGTCCTCCACAACGGGTCCGGTCAGTGTGGATGCAGAGCCACACCCTCCTCAGCTTGTCCTGTCAGGGTGGGAGGCGCCCCACATTCTCCAGAAGTCTCCACAGTGGGTCCTGAAGAGGCGGGGCTCTGGTCCCAGCTGTGGCTGTGCAGCCTTGGCTCAGGGCGGAGCTGGGGTCTGGCGCCCTCTGCAGGCGGTGCAAGGCAGTGCAGGACTGTGGGAGCTCACCCTTCAGTGGAAGGTCCTGCTCCCTCCTGGGGTCCAGCTGATGCCATTTCATTCCGGAAATTCAAGCTGCATGGAGCCCAATACCCCCCAACTTCCCCCCAAATAGCTAAGGAACAATGAATTGGAAACAATGTGGAATTACAACAGTCCTTGACCCAAACAGTGTCACTGAACATGGCCCTGATGCAGACCCACACTCTGACCTCAACTTGGTCTCAAGCCTGGACCCTACCCTAATCCAAGACCCTAACCCTAGCCCCCAACCCAAACAATGCTCACAAGAATCAAAAGGTAGAAACTGCAAATATCCATCAATGGCAAGTGCCTAAGCAAAGTGTGGTGAAGCATTTGAATTTGGGTACAGGTTCAGGTTTTAGTCAGAGTTCTAGATCAGGCTTTGGGTTTAGTGTTAGGGTGAGGGTTTAGAGTGAAGGACAAGGGAACAGAGTTATAGTTTAGGGCTTTAAGTTTATGATTTAGGCTTTAAGACTCAGGGCTTATGGGATAAAGTTCAAGGTCAAATTTGGGGTTTGACTTCATGCTGAGATTTGGGTTCAGGTTTCATGACTTGGAGGTCTGGTTTAGGGTTTGGGTTCGTGGTTCAGGGCTTGGATCCAGGGCTCAGGTACAGGCTTTGGGTTCCATTCCAGGTTTGGGATTCAGGGTTCTAGTTTGGGCTTTAAGGTCAGCTTAGGTTTCAGCGTTGGTAGGGTTTAAGGTTAGGTTTAGGGATGACACATTTTCTTCAGTTGTCATCATGGACAAAATAATTCTATCTGAAGTTTCTAAGTCAGAAATGTATTTCATCTGGGGGCGCCTGGGTGGCTCCGTGTGTTAAGCCTCTGCCTTGGGCTCAGGTCATGATCTCAGGGTTCTGGAATCAAGCCCTTCATCAGACTCTCTGCTTGACGAGGAGCCTGCTTCCCCATCTTTCTCTCTGCCTGCCTCTCTGCCTACTTGTGATCTCTGTCTGTCAAATAAATAGAATTAGTAAAAGCTATTATATGATCTTTTACAAACCATTTCCTATCTTTGCATTCTCATGTGCCAAGACAGACAGGGATTATTTAAAACCCTGAAGAGAGTGCTCTTGCTTTTAAATTGCCTGTAACCTTCGTGTAATAGATTTATGATTGATGATAGATTTAGTTAAAATATAACTATTTAAAATATTTACTCTCAGTAAACGATTTCAACCTATGCTCATTTAAGTAACTTGGTGCATAATCCCTTTTCTATTAAACCATAGTGCAAGGACCAATGCAGCCTTTCCAGGAGAACCCCAAGCTATTTTTCTTGAATGGCTGTATGCTTATATATGGCGTCCTGTTTTCACTCCCTTTGTGGAGCACCTACCCTGGAGGTCATGTAATAACCAATGACCAAAAAAAACAAACAAAAAACCCAAACATCCAGGTCGAAGTGCCATCCCTGCCTGGAGTGGAGGAGACTGCTCAGACAGATCCCAGGCAGGCATCTCAGCCCAGGCCTGTGCTGGGGAAGCTGTTTCCTGGCTTTGGGCGCAATCTGGAAGCCAGCAAACTGACCCAAGAGTGCAGCCGGGGTTTAAGACTGATGATCTATTTGCAGCCAGGCTGCACGTGGACACCCGCTCAGGGAGCCAGGCTAGGAGGCTGCCCAGCGCTGGCGCTGGCAATGCATTAGCATGCCAGGACTTAGCCCCGCACCCCAGCCATGGCTCAGGTCTCAGATGTGAGGGGGCGGGGCCAGCGCAGAGAAGGGTCTTTGCTAATTTCCAAAGCTGGAAGTGAGCTCTCAGAGGACTCAGAAGGGAAGGGGGGGGGCGGGTCGGGGGCGGCCTTGAGCAGGGGTTTTGCTAATTGCCCAGGCGGGAAGGAGGGGCGCACAGCGCCAGGGTGCTGTGCTGCAGCCCATTCGGGACTGCAGGACACACCATACTCGCTGCCCCTGTGCTCCCACGCTGCAGCCTAGCCTCTGACGCCGCGGTGTCCGGTTCCCGTTCAGGCCTTCAGGCCCCCTGCTGCCCCTCCCCGCCCCATGGCTTCTCTGGAGGACCCTCTGCTCACAGGTAAAGTGACACCGCGACGCGCCCTCACCTGAAGCAGAAAACGCAGGACAGGAGCGGGGTGTGGGGTGGTCTGGGCCCAGCCTCCCGCCAACGCCAGGGCACCAGGACCACCCCGGACACCGCGCCACACCCTGTCCGCAGGGGGTCCGGCCAGGACAGCGCCACAGGAGGTACCCCCTCCTCCCCCCGCCAGCTGGCAGGCTAGCCCCCATAGTTCCGCACTCCCACGCGCCTGTCAGAGCCTCCTGCCATTCCCAGGGCACCCAGAACCCAGAGAGTGAGGCCTTGGGTGCTTTCTAGTGACAGATTCAAGGCAATTTTTCGACTTTGGGACTCAGAGTTAACATAGTTTTCATTTGTGATTATTATTTTTGTGTGGGGGCCGTAGCTTTTCTTTTGACCTATGGTTGTTTTCACTCCCGGTTCTGAAGAAGCCCCTAAATCCTAACCCTGTTGAGGACTCAGAAAGCTCTCAGAGCAGCAGTGCTGGGGGACAGTGTGGACACATGGTTTGGTTTCTCCTCTGGCCTGCTTCTGTGGCAGCCCCGCTCTGTCCTCCTCAGACTTCAGAGCAATATCTGAACAAGTGGAGAAGCGACCAGGGGGTCAGGAAGGTGGCCACCGAAGAGTGACTTCTCTGGAGGGTGGCTGAGCTAGCAAGTGAGCATGTTAGTCCAGCTCTGCCTGCATTAGCGATGGAGCTGAACAGGAGCCAGGGAAGGGGAGGAGGAGCAGAGAGCAGGGACAAAGGAACCAAAGAGGAGATTCAGATGAAGGGAAGTAATGGGGAGGAAAGAGAAGAAACTCTAGAAGACAGGCATGTAGAAAGGAAAAGGGATGAAGTGGGCATTGGGAAAGGGCACCACCAGGGAAGGAGAGAGGGGAAGGAAAGAGGGAGGAAGAGAGGAAAGGGGAAAGGGAGAAGGGAGGAGTCAGCATGCCAGGGCTCCCCCTGCATCTGAAGAAGAGGTGGCTGCTCCAGCTTGTCAAACAGGGTGCTCACTCTTTGGCCCCAGTTTCTGCTCCCAGTGCTACTGGGCTTTTCAAGGAAGGCAGGCTGTCCCTTGGGACCTACTGGAGCCCACAGGAGGGTGGGAGAGGTAAGATGCCACCAGGTCCTGTCCTGAGCTGCTCCCAGCCACCAGCCTCACCACATGGTGCAAGAGGGACCCCAGAACAAAGGAGGGACACAGGCCAGCATGTCTGCTGGTGGCCCTGGGCACTTAGCTCATCGCAGTGAACCACACGGCCTCCTCAACCCACGCTTTCAAAGCCTCCTTCTTCGTTTCTGGCTTTCATGTCTGTAGGAACATGAGCCAGATCTAACTCATCTCCGACAGACAATTCTGACTCACCCCGTGTCAGATTTTTAAGAGTGGCTGTGATAGAGTAAGATAGCAATGCTCCAACAAACGGACTGTTTCCTCCCACTTGACCTCAACAGTCTTATACATTTTCTTAGCGAAAACATCTTGTCTCCTTCCATTAAGCTCATAACGTGGTCTAGTAGTATACATGCGCCTTCGGTAGATGCGAAGCGATACAGAGGTCCTTTTTTTTTTTTTTAATTTTACAAGGCAAAGTCAGTGAACACATCCAACTTGACCAATACGTCTCTAAAATGTCAATCCAGGCAAAGCTTTTTCTGCCTACAGTTTGGAGCCTACGTAGTGACATTTTTAAAATGCTTTCAGTCCCTCAGTGAGGCTCTTAGAAGCTAGCCAGGGCTTACTACGTGCCAGGCACTGTGTCAGGTGTTGGAGCTAAAGGGAAAGAGAGCTTGGAGGCTGGCTGGGGAAGGACATCCATGACACAACCACAGCTAGAAACGGAGGCCAGTGCTAGAAAAGAGAGAGCAGGCTGCATGGAGAGTGTGTACCATGGGGCTTGTGAGCTCACGAATAAGTGGGAGTAACTGGAGTGGGGAGATGGGGGAGAGAAGAGGGTCTTCCCATCAATGGGAATCACCTGTGCTTGGAGGCAGGTGCCATGAGAGGTCTCCACAGGAAGAAGGAGGCAGTGTGGTTGAAGGGCAGAGAGATGGGGCAGAACAGGCATCAGTCAGTTGGACGGGTATGAATAGACTGATGGGAGGATTATGGGTGCCTTTGGAGGACTGAGAATTTGTTAGAAGATCAGTGCAGATTTCTATGGAGACAAATGCCAGGAACTGATAGGTCTTTGAAAGGTCACTCTGGCTGCCTTTTGGCAAAGGGGTTGGTAAAAGGCACTTGCAGGTGTGAACACACCAGGTGGGAGGTGAGTGCAGGAAATCGGGTGAGGGAGCATGGGAACTTGGTCCCGGGGTATATAAGGGAGAATAGCCTTTAAGGAGTTCCACAAATTGGCACCAGCTGTGGCTTCATTACAGAGCTGGAAGGGGGAGGTGGGTGTGTCCTGGAGGTTACAGAAATTACATGAGAAAGGGAAGTCTTTTTAGATCTCTTTTTCAACTAGAGGAACTCTCACCTTATTGATAGAATTCCAGAGTGGGAACCAATGATATGAGGACATCTTTGAAATGTCTGAATATATTCTTCGACATCTTTGAAAGTGACGAGGAGACCTTGGCCTTAGGAGGCCTTGGCCCTCTTTGTAGCCAGAAAGATTTCACGTACAGATTTGAGTTCTCCATTTTAAAGTCAAGGAGTCAGTCCTTCCAAAGGACACCTCCTATCATTTTACCCTCTCATCATACCTCACGTGCTGGCATCTCCAAGACCCTCTCTTCCAGGTTGAGAGTATCCACTTTGGCCAGGCTTGTCTTGCCAAGAACACCACCACAGGAAATCTAGAGCCTATAATGCTATTAATAACATCATCTAGGACTGTGTTTGCTGCCCTCATAGCCTCTTCCCACCATGACTCACTGAAGCTTTTAACACATTGTATCCATTAAGCTATAGTTCCCAAAGGTCATCTTCTCTAGTGCCATTAATTTTTAGGGGACCAGGCAAACCTTAAACTTGTCCCCCCTAATTGGACCCCTGTTCCCCCACAATCTATTTGAAAGCCTTTCACCATGATTCTTGAATGAGATCTGAGACCACTGCTGGTACCTAACACTTCTTGGCACCTTGTCTGTTAGGTTCTTGGAATAGGAGATGGCTATGGAGGTGAGTGGGAATGGGAGTGGGAGGATTTCTCCCTTCACTTTGCTTTTTGTGTTTTCAAATAATGGGTTTTGAGGGGGCGGGAAAGTTTAACCAGACCATTTATTTTCCATCTCCCATCGATAAAAAGTTTACCACTCCCCACTGGAAGAATTTATATCTTTCCTCTGAATCTACAGGAAAATCTCCCAAACCCAGACCACCACCATGTGGATTCAGCCATCTTCTGATTCACCTCCAGATTGTCTCCTCCTAACTGCTCAAGCCACAGGTTAAGGGCGAAATGTTCAATGCCCAAGCAATTAAGTGGGGAACACGTTTATCTAAGCAATTGCATGCAGCTCTCTATCTGCATACAGGGGGTCTCTCCCAAGCCTTTCCAACCTCAGCAAAAGAAGACAAAGCCCCAGCAGTCTGGGGTATATATCATTCATTCATTCCTGTGTTCAACACTCATGGCGGATCCCCACCAAGACAGTGGGAGAGCAAGGACTGGAGAAATCCTGGAAGCTGAAGTCTGAGGAGGATTTCAAATTCAAGTCAGAGATGAAAGAAACATCTGGACTTGGTCCTCAGGTACATGCAGTATTCTGAACTGAGGCTAGAACCAGAGACCATTCTAATGAAAGGCCTCTACAGGTGGGCTCTCACAGGTGGGCCCCAACTCAGTTTCGTGTATATTCATTCATGAAATAGCTCTTTGGGTCAACATGCAGAAGAAAACCATTTCAGAAAACTGACAATGAGGAGAGGAAAGGGAAGCCAAAAGGCTTGTGAATGGGGAGAGAGGAGGAGCCAGGGCAGAAAACCAAGAATCCCTCCCTGCCCTCCTTGCTGCCAGGGAGGTCTGAGGGACTAGTTTCCACCTGGGATCCCAAGTCCAGAACAAAAGCAGCGGGGCCACGGCGGGGGAGGGAAGGGGGTCCTCAGCACGGGCGCATGGGGCTGCGGAAAGATGGGGGCTAGCGTGCCTGCTGGCGGGGGGCACCTCGCAAGGCGCTGTCCCCAGCCCGACCCCATGAGGACCCGGGTTTGGCGCAGCGTCCGGGGTGGTCCCGGTGCCCTGGGGTTCCGGGAGGCTGGGCCTCCACAACCTCCCTCTCCGCCCCCAGGTCGGGTCCGCGCTTTCTGCTCCAGGTGAGGGCGCGGCGCGGTGTCACTTTACCCCTGTGCAGAGGGTGGTCCGGAGAAGCCTTGGGGCAGGGAGGGGCAGCAGGCAGCAGGAGCGGGACAGCGGAGCCTCACAAGGGAGCGTACGGGCGGCGAGTCCGGTGGGTCCTGCAGTCCCGACTGGGCCGCAGCACAGCACCGCGGCGCTGCCCGCCCCTCCTCCGCCAGCCCCTCCACCTCCTCCCAGACTCTCAGCCACATCCTCTGTGAGCTCACTTCCAGCTTAGGCAATTAGCAAAGCGCCTTCTCCCCGCCGCCCTCCACCCGCCCCCGCCCCCCTCCCTCCTGAGTCCTCCGCGAGCTCCCTTTTCGCTTTGGCAATTAGCAAAGCCCCTTCTCTGCCCCGCCCCCGCCCCCTCCCTCCTGAGGCCCCGCCCTGGCTGGGGCGCGGGGGAAGCCCCGGGGGCTGCAAGCTTTGCCAGCGCTGGCGCTGGGCAGCCTCCTAGCCTGGCTTCTTGAGCGGGTGTCCACCCGCGGCCTGGCTGCAAAAAGATCATCAGTCCTGTTAACCCTGGCTGCACTCTCCCGTCAGTTTGCTGGCTTCCTGATTGCGCCCAAAGCCATGAACCAGCTTCCCCAGCACAGGCCTGGGCTGAGATGCCTGCCCAGGATCTGTTTGAGCAGTCTACTCATCTCCAGGCAAGGATGGCACTTCCACATGGATGTTTGGGTTTTTTTATTGTTTTTTGGTCATTGGTTATTATTACATGACCTCCAGCTAGGTGCTCCACAAAGGGAGTGAAAACAGGATGCATGATATACCCCTCACCTCCCATGCTGTCTTTCTCTTAAATAATAAGCACTGCTGAACTATCTTAGATTCTGTACCTTCTCTCCAGCCATGAACCTATCACTGTCTTTAACTCTTGAAAACTTCATTAGACAAATTAATGTGGTGAAGGAAGCAATATGAGAAAGCCTATTAATCTGATGAGCATGGAACTGAACAAACCCTATAGATACTTTCCCTTTGATTTCTAGCCTATCAATACCTACAGTGAGTCACATACACTCAAGATTATTGTTTTTATTGTATACTTCATATATTCATTGATTTTGGACTCGTTATCATTTCGTTGAAGTGTTAAACTATGGTAATAAACAAACTTTTAATTAACTTTTCCTCCTATGATACAAATATAACTTGCACTTGAGCTTTAGCTAATTTTATGTTCTAAAATTGCCAAAACAAAATGATCAAGGTTTCTAGATTATTTACTGTCTTTTCTACTATATAATATTGTTCTATCTCTTCTGTATAAAGAAAATGAATGCTTGGGGCTCTTGGGTGGCTCAGTGTGTTAAAGCCTCTGCCTTCTGCTCAGGTCATGATCCCAGAGTCCTGGGATAGAGCCCCACATCAGGCTCTCTGCTCAGCAGGGACCCTGCTTCCCTTCCTTTCTCTCTGCCTGCCTCTCTGTCTACTTGTGATCTCTGTCTGTCAAATAAATAAATAAAATCTTTAAAAAAAGAAAATGAATGCTTGATAACTAAATGAATGCTTTACTGAACAAATTAAATATGGCAATAGCATTTTATTTTATCATGCTTCACATATTAAACAATAATATTATATCACTAGTCTACAAATAATCTACTCGCATAGTCATTTGGAAGCTTTTAGCAAAAGAATTCTTCCTCCTGATTGTAGTATAAAAGCCACAGAAATATACAGAAGACTCCTAGGATAGAAAGTGAAATCCAGTTATCCGTGATGCCTTGAGGAGGACCTGACCTATGTATGTCCTGGGATGCACTAGTAACTGTTACATGTGATAGGATTATATTTAATATATACAGTTTCATTTACTTCACAAAGGACATATAAATTTGAGAATAAAATATTTGATGAATCTATAAAGTCTATATCTATTTGTAACTAATGTGGTAGAATTAAGATGTTAATTTGAAAAAAAATTCATTGAACACATTCAATTGTTTTTATATATATAAACAGCATTATTTATTTATGTAAATAAATGCATTGTCAGTAAAATCCATTTACTTATCAATCATAAGGGTAATTTTAAGTACTAAGAATAAGAAATATGTGAAAAGATAAGTGTTCAAGAGTGCAGTTTGTGGTAATTAATACAATATGATAGGCTCATGAAAAAGATATATTACTTGAACTTAAAAGCTTCTATAATTAAGCGATGACCACTTGAAATTTGTAATTAGTCTTGCTGCAGTTTTTCCTTGCACTTATTGCCCTTCCCCAGAAGTTCATTAAGAATTTCTGTGAATGTCCTTATGTTTAATCTCATTCATAGATTCCACTGCTGCTCACAAAACAAAGCCAAAAAGAGAGGTAACTCTATGTGGCACTCCATCCACAAGCAATACATTCATAAATAATTAAAAAGCTCTCTACTTCATTTGTTACCCATTCAGCTGATAATTTAAATGAGTAACTGAGGCCATTTTATCAGCACTTTTAATAGAATGCGACTCAGAAACTTCACAGTGTTATTTAAGAAGAAATGCTCACGTGTTAAGGTTTTTATTTTTTTAAATCAACAAAATAATTTTCAAATATTAAAAGCAAATGTCTCCTTTTCCTCCAAGTTTCCTTGCTATGTCAAAGTTACAAATAAATACATTAAAATCGTATTTTGAGTAGTAGATAAAAACAAAAGTTTTGAAACTGTGGGTTCAGTGTCTGGGTTAACTTGTATAAATATCTGAACTCAATGTATTTACACTTTATTAGATTTTTTTTTAGACTATTTAAAAATACATGCTGAGATAATGACAACATTATTTTATTCATTTTAATAAATAAATTATTTTATTTAATTATGTTTAGATATTTATTTATTAAATTAATGATTTAATATTTAATAATCTAAATTTGAAATATTTTAAATTCTAAAAATATTTATTTAATTAAATTGATATATTTAATATAAATATTTAATAAATTATTTAACCATTATTATAATTATGCAATACATTATGTATTGTGTAATAATTGCATTTTAATAAATAAATAAATGTATTATTTACACTATTTTATTATATTTTATTTCGTTGACAAAGAGAGGGAGAACGCAAACAAAGGGAGCTGCAGGCAAAAGGAGAGGGAGAAGTAGGCTCCCAGCTGAGCAGAAAGTTCAACCTGGGGTTCCATCCCACGACCCTGGGATCACCACCTGAGTCGAAGGCAGATGCTTAAGTGACTGAGCCATCCAGATGCCCAAGGCTTTGTATTCTTCGCTTCTAAATATTGATGCTCCTTCATCTCTGGAGTTAGTAAATTGATGTTGAGAATTCATATCAAAGAATTGATAGTAGCTGTTAAACAGAAACATGTAATTTAGGGGAAAAAAAAGAACAGAAGGAAGAGAAAGGCCAAAAGTCAAAAGCACATTAATATAAAATTTAATTAGATAAAAAAGCTGATATTCCTGAAGGGGGCTAATAAAAGAGCTGCAAAGAGCTGATAGGATTAGGAAAATTGTCCGCTCCTGGTCATTTCATAATTTTAAACTATTCCTTATTAATAAATATACATAGTTCCAGAAACACAAGCACATAGGAACATTTCCACCAAGTTTCCTCTAACAGCATTTACAAATTAGACGTTCAAACAATGCAGTTCATTACATGTTGCATCTGTATCTTAAAGTTTAAACACTTTCTGTGACACATTTTCTAACAATTAAAATTAAAATATATATATATATATATACCTTATCCCTAAATGGAAAAAAAAAATATATATATATACATAGAAACCTTATTCCTAAATGAAACCTTTCTTTGTTTATTAGCTTAAATAGGTAAATTAGCAACAACAACAACAACAAACAGCTAATATTATAAAGGTAGGAACAATTTACCTTTTCATTTATTGCTATTTTCTAAAAATTCCTATTTTATTTTTTTCTCAAGTCTGTCATAATAATTTTCTAAATCTCCTGCCTTATTCAATTTTTTTCTTTTAGTGGAAATCTCTATTTCATATTTATTTTCTCTTCCTCCACTCTTTGCTCTAATAATTCAATGTATTATTAGATTTTCTGTTTTTCTCTTTATCCAGATATATCTTTTCTTTCTTTCTTTCTTTTTTAAATAATTTGATTTGCTGGCATTTTACATCAGTACATGCTTTCTTATGGATGTTAGAAATGTCTGTGGAACTACTAGAAGAATAAACTTTTTTACCTTTAAGAAGTTTACAGTCTAGAGTGCCTGGGTGGCTCAGTTGGTTAAGTGTCTTCCTTCAGCTTAGGTCATGATGCCAGGGTACTAGGATCCAGTCCTGCATCAGCTGCCTGCTCAGCAAGGAGTCTGGTTCTTCCTCTCCCTCTGCCCCTCCCTCTCTCTCTCTAATAAATAAATAAAATCTTTTAAAAAAAGACTTACTGAAATCTGAGACTGAATTACTAAATTCAGTCTTAATAGAAGACAGCTAAACAAAGCAATGATCACAACTGGAAAATTTAGCGAGATCATGATTTAACATTTTTGGTTGACACAGGACCTCTTTCAGTAACAACTTTCCCTAAATATCAATTTCTTTGTAAGGCAAAAAATTTTGACAAGAAATCCAGATCCTTCTGATCGTTTTCATATCAATTTAATGTGACATCCTCAGAGTATATAATCAAATATGTAATTATTCTATCTGTTGCCTTGTATATTGCCTGTATCTTTTTCAGACTCAAAGTTCCATTGAGGTAGAGTTTTTTTTTTTTTTTAAAGCAGAGATTTTTAAAGTGTTTGATATATACAATATGCTTAATAAGTTTTTAAAAAACCTATGTATTACAGAAGCCTTAAACAGGCTTTAAAAAAAGAAGGTGATATTAGTGGTCATATCAAACAATTTTCAGGTTTCAGTCATGTAAATAACTACATTTCTCAGAGACAGAGAAACATACAAATGATCTGGATCCAGTAGGATAATGCTAGCATGTGTTGTAAATTCTTTTATATGACCTTATTCTTGCAAGAATTGGTTATGTGGCAGAAAAAAAGGTATCACTATCTTATACTTTATTATTTAAAGAGATTTATGGAAGTGTTAATTTCTTACACTACCCCTTTGTTTCAGTGGACCCAATTTCCGTGGTAATGGTGAGAGGAAAGTAGGCAATTTAGGCAGCAGCCAAAATCACCTACAAGGCACTATAAAATAAGGCTTGTTCTAGATCATGGGTCTGTCCAAAGGGGAATGTTAAGGGGTAGAATGGATGATGGATGCATTGTGGACTTATAACTTTAAGATTAATACTGTTATGCCCCAATAATGGGTCTATGATTAAAGGAGCGAGACTGATGTAAAGCAAAGGTCAAGCAAAGCTTTATTTCATGCGAAGCATCAAGAATCTAACCGAACGTTTGGGGCCACACCTCTTATGAGAGAAGGCAACCCTTTGCTGTTCCACAGTCTAGCTTTTAAGGGCAAAGGCCATGCAGTCAGGCCTGGCCACGCACAGGTGACCAATGAGATTTTAACACACACAGGAAACTCCACAGTGAGGCTAGGTGACCAATTGAGGTTCAATTTACCCTAGTATAGACATTTGACCCAGCCTATTACACCTTGATTAGGATTAGTGCCAAAAAGGTTCCCAAAGAGCAGAGGAGTGGGGCATACTCATTAGTATCTAGGGAGACAATATGCAAACACCGCCCCCCCCCCTCTGCTCATTGATGTCTCCACCTGGCCTGACCCACCCTTGTATATGGGCTTTGTTACCTGGAGCTGATTTCCAGGACTTGTTTTTAAGTGAATCCCCTGGGGGAAGGGGAGCAAGGACAGTTTAAGGGTTAACCTCAATGAAAGCCTCTTGCTAAAATATAAAAATATAAAATAGGTCCTTACATTACAACAACTCAGTAGGGAAAGTCCCAGTGTGGTGATAAAAGAAGTGAGGTAACTTGCATTGCACATTTTTTTTTAAAAAGTGTAAGTTGTATTATTCCGTGCCATGACATCATACTTTATCTTCATCTCTGTCTACTAGTTTAAAACTAGTTAAACAAATTCAACAATTTTTTTAAAAATATTTTATTTATTTATTTAAGAGCAAAAGCCAGAGAGAAAGAGAGAGAGAGCATGAGCAATATGGGGCTCGATCCCAGGACTCTTGAGATCCTGATCTGAACCAAAGGCAGACACTTAACTGACTAAGCAAATGAGATTCCCACAAACTCAACAATTTTATAAAATTTTTATTTGTTGGGGTGCCTGGCTGGAACAGTCAGTAAAATATATAAATCTTGATCTTGGAGTTGTACGTTTGAAATCCACCTTGGGTGTAGAGGTTTTATTTAAAAATAAAATCTTTAAAAAAATTTTTTTCATTTTTTTATTTAAGCCATTGTATGGCAGTGTTGATCACTATATTGTACACCTGAAACTAATATTAACCTTATTTTAACTAACTGGAATTTAAATAAAAACTTTAAAAATAAAATAAAAATAATAATCATAAAAATAAAAAAGAGGAAAAATTATTTGGCAGGCAATTTTCTTAATTGCATTATTATTTATTATTATCATAGTCTGTGTGTGTCGGTGGGAAGTGGCTGGTATTACAGTGAGTTCCATATCTGTGTTACACTGAGTTCCATGTCTGTAGTCAGTCTTTTTTTTCTTTTAGTTTATTTTCAGGGATCCAAAATTCATTGTTTATGCACCACACCCAGTGCTTCATGTAATAAATTCCCTCCTTAATACCCACCACTGGGCTCACCCAACCACCTGCCACCCTCCTCTTCAAAACCCTCAGTTTGTTTCTCAGAGTCCACAGTCTCTCATGGTTTGTCTCTCCCTCCGATTTCCCCCAGCACACTTCTCTCCATCTCCCAGTGTCCTCCACGTTATTCCTTATGTATTGAGTCTTATAAAAACTTTTATTTCTTTCCCTATTCTGCTTTGCATATGCTTACCTTAGATGTTAAAATGTTATAAACCTCTCCTGCCTGGTCCATTTTCTCTCTCTTCTCTCATGATTTCTCATGCTCTCCCTGCCAACCCCACATGCCTTACAATATCTGGATATGACTAATTTCTTCCTGAGCTACTTTATTCTACTCTGCCATATGGTTGCCCTTCCCTCTTCTGTACCATAACTTCTATCCCCTGCATTTGTGCTTTAACAATACCTAATTCTTTTCACTGCATCTGTATCTTTGAGGTCAATACTCAGTAGTGCAATCGCTGGGTCATAGGCTAGCTCTATTTTACTGGAAAGAAGGGCCATATGCACCCCAGTGTTCATAGCAGCAATGTCCACTATAGCCATTCTGTTGAAAGAGCCAAGATCCCCTTCAACAGACAAACGGATAAAGAAGATGTGATCTATGGATACAATGGAATATCACTCAGCCATCAGAAAGGATGAATACCCAACTTTTGCATCAACATGGATGGGAATGTAGGAGATTATGTTAAGTGAAATAAGTCAAGCAGTGAAAGTCAATCATCATATGGTTTCACTTATTTGTGGAACCTAAGGAATAGCATGGAGGACATTAGGAGAAGGAAAGGAAAAATGAAGTGGGGGGATTGGAAGGGGAAATGAAACATGAAAAACTATGGACTCCAAGAAACAAACTGAGGGTTTTAAAGATGAGAAGGATGTGGGGATGGGTGAGACTGGTGATGGGTATTAAGGAGTGCACATATTGCATGGGGCATTGGGTGTTTTACACAAACAATGAATCATGGAACACTACTTCAAAAACTAATGATGTATTGTATGGTAACTAACATAACATAATTAAAAAGAAAAGGAGGGGGACAATACCTAACACTCAATCTTTGCTAGTTTCTTGTTTACCTCCTTTTAAGAGTAAGCTCATTAGTGTTTTTTGTTTGTTTGTTTGTTTTTGTCTCAACTAAAAGAAGAAAAATAATACACATTATTTTGAAAACTTTTTGAACAGTGTACAAACGTTAGTCAAGTCCACAATGTCTCATCTCTTCTTCCTCCTAACATGGCTAAGATGAAAAACCCTTTATCTGGGAAAAGATCATTCTCCTGCCACCTTGTGTAAGATTTTGGCTTTAGCTTAGATTATCCTTTCTTTCCTTTTCTGAAAATAAGTTGAAAATATTAATAGCCTCAGTTTCTTCTTCCAAAATATGACTGCTTCTTTACCAAGTGCAAAAGCAACCCATTTTGACCATAGTAAACAGCTTGGACCTACTTTTTTTGGCTCACTGTTTTAGTGAGACAAGTGGAGTGAAGATGACACACCATTTCCAAATGTATTAATAATTGGTAGACCATACTTCTAAATTGAAGATTTGTTGCCATTAAACTATGACCAGACTCGCTATAATTACAGAGGTAAATTCTTTATATTTACTATATTTGAAATTACCATATAATACCAAAATAAAATTATGATTATGTGAAGAGTCTGTAATATTAAGAAGATGACTTTGAAATGATTGCTTATCTAAATGAAATTTCCCATTTTATAATCTTGTATAAGCTTCCGTTGTCATTTCCTATTTAAAATCTATTAGAAGGCACTCTTATTTTCCCTTAAGTGGGAAGTCAAATGTGGAACAAATTCATCCCAAAGGAACTGATTCTATATTCCACTGAAGACCAGGTGGCTTCCATGTGGCATTTTGCCTCTTGCATATTGTTCATCTCCTACAACAAATGGGGGTATGCTCTTTAGTAAACTAATTCAACTCAATTAGAGGCATTGTCTTCAAGGGATAACATCATAGAGACTAGAATCAGAATCATACTTTTGGGAAAATTGGGCACAGGATTTTTGTTTTGTTTTGTTTTAAGATTTTATTTATTTATTTGACAGGCAGAGACCACAAGTAGGCAAAGAGGCAGGGGGGGAGGGGAAGCAGGCTCCCTGCTGAACAGTGAGCCTGATGCAGAGCTTGATCCCAGGATCCTGAGATCATGGCCTGAGCCGAAGGCAGAGGCTTAACCCACTGAGCTACCCAGGGGCCCCTGGGCCCAGGTTTTGATGGCTTCTTTCCTCAATCTTATAAAACCTATTTGAACTCTACTGGATGCCAGAACTGCTTAAAAATATTTGGTCCCTTGTAATTTTAACCTTCCAGTATTCAATGCACCTGATCCATGTAATATCCTATAGTATTTTTGTCAAATGAAGACTCTCAAAGTGTGTTTCTTGGGAGACACTTTTCAATTGGTTGCTTACATTTCTGCATTTATTATTTGTTCTAGGCCATCCTTTGAAGATGGTTGTATTGAATAGACTTGGAAGACAGAAATAGTATCCTTTTTTTTAACTTAACCTGTTGTGTTTGCAAATATTATCTGCCTCTGTTTTGATTCTTCTTGTGGGAACTGAGGCTCAGAACTGATATATAACTCCCACCCCTACACACACACACACACACACACACACACAAATACACACACACACACAAATACTGTTAATATTCTGGCTACCTCTATTGCTGTGAATAATAAACTATATTATTTCTGAACCATGAGTCTGCGTCTTCTATCAACACCCAAGAAACTACGGCAGACTCATACACCAGCTTTCAAATAAGGGAAAATAATCTCAGATGCTTTATATTTTTTGATAGTGTTACCTACTTCTGAACATATGACTGAACACATATAAAGCTGGAGCCCTTTCCATTTAGAGCTTCTTCTGTGGAAGAACTATGCATTCACTAGTAAACAAAAGTAGATTCATCTTTTTTTTTTTTTTCCTCCTGACACCATTTCCTCTCTCACACTGTTGCTCAAATTGGATGGAGTCTAAGGTCCTTTGAGGAAATTTTTGTTTAATGACTCAAAATAAAATAGGAAGAGTCTAAAGTGCTAAAAATACTTCTAGATAAAAGGTATAAGATAATGCCAGAAAGGATAATAATTTTATCTAACAACTGCCTGTTCACCCCTTATTTGTTCATTAACTAATCTCCAAATTCCTGACTAAATCCCTTTTGTAAGCCAGAATGTGAGCTAAAAACTGGGATTTTAAAAAATTTTCATTTGAAATCCAGTTAGTTAACATATATGGTTGTATTAGTTTCATGTGTACAATATAACATATAGCACTCAGTGCTCATCATGACAAGTGCTCTAATTAACCCCCATCACTTATTTAATCCATCACTCCTTTCAGATCCTGTCAAGTAACCATCAGTTTGTTCTCTGTAATGAAATGTCTGTTTCTTGCTTTGTTTCTCTTTCTGTCTTATTATTTCCCCTTTGCTTGTTTGTTTTGTTTCTTTTATTCCATATATGAGTAAAGGTATTTGTCTTTCTCTGACTGACTTATTTCACTTTTAGCATTATACTGTCTAGTTCCAACCATGTTATTGCAAATGGCAAGATTTCAGTCTTTTTTATGGCAGAATAATATTCCATTGTATATACATACCACTTATTCTTTATTTATTCATCAATTGATGGATACTTGGGCGCTTTCCATATCTTAGCTTTATAAATAATGCTGCTATAAACATAGGGGTGCTAGAATCCCTTTGAATAATTTTCTTATATTCATTGGGTAAATACACACCAACAGGATTGTTGGATCACAAAGGACTTCTATTTTTAAATTTTATGGAAATTCCATACTGTTTTCAAATATGGCTGTATCAGTTTGCATCACCACCAACAGTTCACAATTGTTACTTTTTTTTTTAAGATTTTATTCATTTGACAGAGAGAGATCACAAGTAGAGAGAGAGAGAGGAGGGAGCAGGCTCCATGCCTGGCAGAGAGCCCGATGTGGGACTTGATCCCAGGACCCTGAGATCATGACCTGAGCTGAAGGCAGAGGCTTAACCCACTGAGCCACCCAGGCAGCCCCCACAAGTGTTACTTTTTCACATCCTCTCCAACACCTTTTGTTTCTTGTAGTGTTGATTTTAGCCATTCTGACAGGTGTGAGGTGGTATCTCTTTCTAGTTTTGCTTTGCAATTTCCTGATGATACATGATGATGGACATCTTTTCATGTATCTACTGAACATTTGAATGTGTGCTTTGGGGAAACACTTGTTCATGTCTTCTATCCATGGTTTTATTGGATTATTTGTTTTTGGATGTTGACTAAAAACTGGATATTAAGTAACACACAAGACAGGTTTCTTGAGCTTAAATTTTATTTGCATGAGTATCATTAACAGGAAAAAATATGCATATGTGTATGTACAAGTGTGTTTATGTATACATCTATCTATCTATCCTCTATCCCATGTCTTCTAATTGTGGTAAATCCTGTAAGGTGGGGAATGGGATAGTCTGAAGAAATATGCTTCTGGATATGCTGGGTAAGCAAATTTAATTGCACTCAGATGCATTGGATATAAGTGAATCACTCAAATGAGTTATTTAATATTATATAGAAACAAATTAAAAGTTTATGTAGTTGAAAATAATAGGTAGTTAAAATAATTTTTTTGTTTGTTGTTTTTGTGTCTTTTCTTGTTTATATATACTATGGTGTGAATGTTTATGTCTCCCAAAATCATATTATGGAATCTAACTCTGGAAGTGATAGTATTAAAACTTAGGGGCCTTTGGGAGGTGATTAGGTCATAAGTGGGATTACAGTCCTTTTAAAGGAGACCCCAGAGAGTTCTCTTGATTCATTCATCATGTACGTTTACAGTGAGAAGATAGCCATCTATGAGGAAGTGGGCTCTCCCTGGATCTGCCCATTCCTTAATCTTGAACTTCTCCGTTCTAGAACTGTGAGAAATAAATTCCTGTTCTTTATAAGCTATTAAGTCTATATCATGTCCGTTATAGCAGCCTGCATGCAGAAGGACACTATGACCTAAAATGAGAGCAATAAATATAAAGTTTCAGTAAAGTCAGTTGGTACAATGTTTTTTTTTTTTTTTACTTAGAGAAGACATGCTGCTTCATGTTAAACCTTGATATTGTATATGTTTCTTGAAGGGCCACTTCTTACTCCTTTGTGTGTTTTCCACAAAGTCCAGGATGATGCCTTACATAAAGGTAATATTTTATAAATACTGTTGGAAATATATACTTCTCTAAAATCTTATTTTGCCTACAGATTACTTGGATCCACTTTGCCTTGTGTAGAATATTTGAAATATATTAAGTACAGAATGTCTCTCTAAATAACATTTAGAATCATCATTAGTTTATGACTCCTGACTCATTTGTTTATACAGTGATACTTACTTCAAGAACACTGAAATTTGTAATATAATTTTGAATTAATCACCAAGCTAGTTTATTTTAACTTATGAAAAAATAATTTCTCATGTTGGTTTAATTCTGCTCTTATGTTATGGTCATGACATTTTCATTAAAATAAAGTAGAAAATAGAAGTAAATAATTAATGAAAAATAAAAAATAATAAATAAAAAATAAAAGCAAATCTCTTGTGAAATGTTAAACTTTTCTTACTTATTTTGTTTTGCTTTTCCTCTACCATGCTGGCAAAGCTGTATGTTGCAGATAAGTATAATTTTCTAGGTGGTAGGTTTGTTACTTTTACTAAAATTTTCAAAATATAAAGAGTTGAATAGTCATGGATTGTTTATTAAACTCCTTATCTACACATATAAAAATAAAACAATGATGGTGACCTGGGTATTTCTAAAATTGTATTCTGTTTTTCCATATTATGGTTTACAATGTAATTAATAAAGATTCTGCATATATTAACATCCATCCCCTTCTATCTCATCTGTATGTCCATACAGAGCATGTATGATTTCTATTCATTTCTATGTTGTGGTGAAGAGATTGTCTGAAGTAGCCTATATTTATGCAGGTAGATCTTAAGCTACGGTGCTCTTGTTTATTTGCTTGTTCGTGATCAGTATGTCTGAAAGATGATAACTATTGCATCAGGTGTGACGATTAAAAAATATTATTGGTGCCTGATACACTGTGATGAAATAGGTAAGTCAATTCATAATTTGTTAATTAAATTAGAAAAGAAATTCCTTTGGATTTGTTCTTTATTAAAGTTTTTTTTTTAACGAATTCCTTGGGATGTTTTTTGTGTAATATATATCACATGCCTCAACCTTTAAATTTGAATGTAGAAAAGAGTTATCAGAATGAGCCTAGAAAATATTGTTATGGGGGCGCCTGGGTGGCTCAGTGGGTTAAGCCGCTGCCTTTGGCTCAGGTCATAATCTCAGAGTCCTGGGATTGAGTCCCACATTGGGCTCTCTGCTCAGCAGGGTGCCTGCTTCCTCCTCTCTTTCTGCCTGCCTCTCTGCCTACTTGTGATCTCTCTCTGTCAAATAAATAAATAAAATCTTAAAAAAAAAGAAAACATTGTTTTGAAATATTTTTGTTCTATTATATTATGTTAACTTAGGAAATAATGGTAGCTATTTTTATTAGCATTTCCTACTTTCCACATGCCCTTACAGATGAGATATCATGTTTTTCCTACTCTTTTTATCGTGGTTGTTATATTCTTCATGATCAATAACAATCAATAAAAATTCACAACATTAATTTTCTTTGGGAAAGTGATATTTTAGCAAGAATCCATGACCAAAAATTTTAGCTGTTGTTCTTCCAGGAGATGAGACTATCAATGTTCCCGAAATTTCAAGAAATATAACTTATTAATTGTGTTGGTTGATGTTTATTGTCTCTGAACTTAGAGGTGCATAATTCAATTTAAAATTTATTTTGGGGGCGCCTGGGTGGCTCAGTGGGTTAAAGCCTCTGCCTTTGGCTCAGGTCATGATCCCAGGGTCCTGGGATCGAGCCCCGCATCGGGCTCTCTGCCTAGCAGGGAGCCTGCTTCCTCTTCCCTCTCTCTCTGCCTGCCTCTCTGCCTACTTGTGATCTCTATCTGTCAAATAAAATAAATAAAATCTTAAAAAAACCGGAGTGGACATTATGGGGGTGCTTATCTGAAATTGAGGGACATTATAAAAAAATAAAAAATAAAATTTATTTTGAATTGAAAACAAGATCTTACTGAAGTTTAGGCATCCCACTTTATATCAGGCCTCCAGTACATTCTAATTTATTTATAGAAAATATCATAAACATGAATGACACTTTTCCTATTGCATTTATATGAAACTACAATGACTCAAAGATGTCAGATTTGAAAAGCACTAACTTTCTATAATTTCTGTTTCCTAGGAGGAATGGATATACCATTTTAGCTCAATTATCCAACAGTATTCAAAACCACCATGAATTTTAAAACATAGTTATTACTCCCTAAAAATCAAGTATGAAAATGTATAAACAACCAAATCTCTATCTGTAAATGAAATACTCCCACACAGACGGGTTTTAAAACTTTCTAACTTAAGGAATTTGATAGCACAAACTCAGGGTAGTAGTTTCAGTGCCTACAGTATACTTTCAGGGAGAGAGTAATGTAAGCTCTGAGTCACTTTCTGCCTAGAGATGACCTAATAGTGGTTCTGGCATTGTTTGTTTGTTTTTGAAAATACGTTCCTGGGCATCATTCAGAAAATGCAGAGTTTGGCATCTATATAAATTAAGGATGATCTTTTTGAACTTTTGTCTTTCATTACATCAAATTAACATAATTGGACAGAAATTCCACTAAATTAAGCATTGTTAGGAAATGTGTAAATTGGAGCTACTCAAATTAGTTGCTCTTTGAACTATGTGCTGTTGGTTCAGGATTAGATAAGGATTTTGAAGGCAAACCTAAATCATTGCTTCCTTTTTTGAGAGATTCTCAGCATATTTTCTTAAAATTAGCTGAAATAAACAATGTGTTTAGTCGCAAAGTGATTTGCATTTTTGCACAAACTCCCTATCTCCTTGAGAATTATAACAGATATTTCATGAAACATCATTGATCTTTACTTTGTTACACTGCTGTAAAGTACATTCAGAGTTGCCAGTTAAAGGTGTTAGTGTTGAGATGAAATGTCATGCATTTTTCTTCACTTCCATGCAAATGAACACAGTAATTTATTAAGACACAATGAAGAAAAAAAAATTGACAATGAGTTCCAGATTTTAAAAATCACTTGCCATTCAATCCAAATTGTGAGTTTGATCGGTTACCGAACACTTTATAATGCACCCCCGGTAATTTTACAGAGATTACTTTTTTCTTACCAATTCTTGATTATTCTGTCTTGCAATGCAGAGAAAGCTAACTAATTTAAAATAAACTTCCGTTAATTTTGATTGTTATAAACTTAAAATTGACTAATTTCCATATACAGAGTTTAAAATGTTCACAATTTACATTAAATATATATTCTGTGTATACCTTGGAAAAATTATACTGAAAATTGAAATTAAAATGATGTTGTATATAGCTGCAAGAAGCCGCCTGTCCCATTTCATCTTACTATATAAGTTGTGTCAGGTAATTTATAAAATCCCTGCTGCATAACAAATCTATTTTTTGTTGGAATGGGTAGTAATGTTTCTTCTTATTTCGAAATAAGAGTTGGTCTATGAGTGCCTCTGCAACTGTATTTTTCCTAAGTGGCTTCATGGTCTTGAACTGAGAAAGTTCAGAGCATTAAACATCAAAGTAATATATTTTGACATAATTAGACATCAAGGAAATGCAATTAAAATGACACTGAGATATCACTACACACTTACCAGAATGGCTAAAATAAAATATAATGACAAGCCCAAAAGAAAAAAATATACCATTTGATGATACACAATGGCAAGTTGTACCATAACTTAACCATCTCTGACTAGTGTAGTGTTAAATTTGTTTTTCTAAGCCATGTTTTGGGTCACTTACCACTTTTCAAGGATATAAAGTGCTATCATTTTACTTAAAACTGTGAAATTTGGTCAGATTTAAATTTCAATTTATGTTAAAACATTCTGTAAACTGTGTTAGACTTTGACATTTGTTCCCTCAGTTCAGTGAATAACACTATATCATATTCTGAAAAATACGCTAATTTTTTATTATTTTGAAAAATATCCCTTTTTCCTCTTATGGTAATTATGAATATGAATTAATAGTAGAATTTGATATGGTCCAGTATGACCATAAATACTTTATTGTATATTATCAAATTTAATAATGAATATAATGTACTTCTTTGGACAATTTTTAAAGACCAGTCTACTCTTAAAACAAAAAAAATGGAGATGCACTTCTTTAGTTCACACAAATTTCATTTTATTATATATGACCTCAGATAAATTTCAACAAATCATAATTTATTAAAATCATGTCTACTTAAAAATCTCATAGAAGAGTTAAACCATCAAAAATAAATATAAACACACACAACACACACACATCACCCATGTATTGGCAAATCACAATTGCTGTAACAATACATTAGGCATTCCACAGTTAAGGGCTATCAAAATTTCCATCAGTGACAAAAAGATTTGTATCCAAATGGACTGATTTTCCAGAATCCAAGAAAAAGTCTCCTAGGATTTATTTAAAGATAAATATTTGAACAAATACTTCTTAAATTTAGGAAATTCAGAACATACGATTAAAGAATATTTGCAGTGCAGACTATATTCAATCCTTCCTTCAAAATGTGCCTTTGAGTACATAATTCTGTTTTCTCGATCTAAATTGAGCTGTCTTCCAAGGAAGTTTTCCAAAATGTGTGTCTCTGTGTGATAAATGTTCTAAGACCTAACATGCTTCATTGTATTTTTACTGTGCTCTCAAATTTAATCAATAATTTGGATTGATGTATAATACCTAGTTTCAAATATCTTTTCCATCTATAAAAACTCCCAGCTGTCTCTTTATATGCTATTACTATTGAGAATTGTGCTGTCAGTATTATTCTTGTACATTTTAGGTGATCTGTTCTTCTCTTGGGCATCATTTATGCTCTTCTCTGTTTTTGATATTCTTAAAACTCACCATAATGTATACGAGTGGTTTTTAGTGTGTGTAGTTTTTGTTTTGTTTTGTTTCTGATATCTCATGTTTGGCATCATTTTAAGTCTGGTATCTTTTATCTTTCTTTAATTCTCCAAAATTTATCTCAGTACTTATTTAAATATTTTCTTTATTTTTTTTTTCTCTTCTGCTGTATTTGGGCAGAAGTCATTAATTTGTTTGTTTTTCCCAACTCATTTATTCATTTTACAGCTATATTCATCTTAGTCTCCATTTATTGTATTCTTTATTTCAACAATTTTCACTTAATTTATATTCACAGTATAGTATCTTTCTTTTCCTTGTATATGTATATCATTATTTTATCATATACTTTTAAGCTATTTTTAAAAATATTTTATTTATTTATTTGACAGTGAGAGATCACAAGTAGGCAGAGAGGTGGGCAGAGAGAGAGGAAGAGAAGCAGGCTACCTGCTGAGCAGAAAGCCCGATGTGGGGCTTGATCCCAGGACCCTGAGATCATGACCTGAACGGAAGGCAGCGGCTTAACCCACTGAGCCACCCAGGCGCTCCTTTTAAGCTATTTTTTAAAAGTACAGTCATTCTTTTTTTTTTTTTAAGATTTTATTTATTTATTTATTTGACAGAGAGAGATCACAAGTAGACAGAGGGCAGGCAGAGAGAGAGAGAGGGAAGCAGACTCCCTGCTGAGCAGAGAGCCTGATGCAGGACTTGATCCCAGGACCCTGAGATTATGACCTGAGCTGAAGGCAGTGGCTTAATCCACTGTGCCACCTAGGCGCCCCTAAGCTATTTTTTTAATTCCTGTTCCCATAACACTTGGATTGGCATATAAAGTTAACCACATCATATTTTTTAGGTAAGTAATTGTACTTTTTATGTGCATAGTTATTTTGGTCCATGAGTTCAGCTCTTCTTAGGATCATCAAATCTCTGTAAAGTCTGGGTATGCTAGGATTTTCTAAGCAACAATAAAATACATTGAAACCTGGTAGCTTAATTATAATAATGTTTTCTTTCTCAATCATTCATAATAGTATTCCATTCTGAGTAGCTTCCTTCTATTTTGCAGCTTTAGTGTTTGGAAAAACTTGAAATGTGATATTACTGTGATAATGTGAATTAGTCAGGGTTTTTCAGAGAATCGGGAAGAGAAAAAAAGGAAGATATTCTCCAGGGCCAACTCTAGAAGTGACTATTAAAACATCTGTCCAAATTCAATTGAACAAAACTCAGAAATGCCATCTCCAGTGAAATACAAAAAAGATTATATATAGTTCTGGGCACACACATCTCATTTGACCCAATGATGTATATCAATGAAAGACTGAAGGCCAATCACCACTCCATGGGAGAATTTAAAAATAAATTTACTAATGAGGCCAAGAATTCAGAATCACCAATACTTCAGAACTAATAATAACTGCCTTCACTTGATTTTATTCTATAAGATAAATCCTATGATCAAGTTTCAATTTTAAATTCTTACAATTTTAAATTCTTAAATCCTTATGAAGAAGCATCATTTGGAGGGAGCAGTTTTCATAATTTATCATCCATCAGCTTTTTTTTAAAGATTTTATTTATTTATTGGACACAGAGAGAGAGAAAGAGAGAGAGAGAGAGATCACAAGTAAGCAGAGAGGCAGGCAAGCAGGGAGGGAAGCAGGCTTCCTTTTGAGCAGTGCCCGATGTGGGGCTGGATCCCAGGACCCAGAGACCATGACTTGAGATGAAGGCAGAGGCTTAACCCACCACCCACGTGATGAGAGAGCCACTCAGGTGCCCCTCATCCATCAGTCTTAATTGATTGGAGGAAAATGTGTGGAGGAATAATGCCTTAGGGAGCTAATCTCTCTAAAGAATTTTCAAGTCTTTACCCCTTGAAGGTTTTTGTAAAGTTCTGATAGCCTCTAAACATCTAGTGGATTTCTACAGTGACAGGCCTGTTAAAACCTGTCTTCAAACCAGGAATAGAGCTTGAAACATACCAGTCAAGGGCAACTTTGAGTCTTTTAAGGAATTTATCATCATTTCTTTCTTTTTGGTTAATATCTGAAATAGTTCCATATTATACTGGCATAATTTCTCCAGAGCTGACTTTGAAGGAGGCATTCAGTTCCAGCTAGTTCCATATTTTGGCAAGAACTATACTTCTATATTAAAAAAAAAACATATTTTAGGGCACCTGGGTGGCTCAGTGGGTTAAAATCTCTTCCTTCGGCTCAGGTCATGATTCCAGGTTCCTGGGATTGAGTCCTACAGTGGGCTCTCTTCTCAGCTGGGAGCATGCTTCCATTCCTCTCTCTCTGGCTGCCTCTCTGCCTTCCTATGATCTCTGTCAAGTAAATAAATAAAATTTTTAAAAAAACATATTTTATACCAGTTATCCATGTTTATTAACTAAGATATCACAATACAAATAATACAAACAGTTGCTCTTTATTAATACCTTCAACCAAGATCAAAAAATATGTCATATTTTCTCCAAAAATTTTATATCATCTGATAGGTCAGATATATATATAAATTACTTATAAAGTTTTAAAAATATCAGCAAATATTTTCATTTAAATGCAAATTTGAAAAAAAATCTACTTTTCCAAACACGACTTTTTATCCTATTTATTTTGAATTTTGTCAACAACTGATAAAATGTTTAGCGAGACTATAAATGTTAGATCGAAAAAAATGATTAATAGATGTAGGTTCAAATTATTATGTTCCATTAAAAATGATTTAGTCTTTGATGAACATCTGTTTGGTAATATGTTGTATCCAGATATAGTAAATTAAAGACATATATAAAATTATAGGGAAATGACATCTTCCGTTCCATTATGAGTAGAGCTTTTAAAATGCTATTTGTCACAACCTGTCATCTTGTCATTATGTAGCATTATGTAGCAATTAAAAAATGTATACTCTTCACTTAGAAGTCTTTTAGAAATCTAAAATATGACTTTCTATGGTTTGTGTCTCCATATTGCTTTATTGCCAGTTAAAAAAAATCCACATGCTTTGATTCAAAGGTAATAAATTCCTCTTATTTGGAAAAAGGATGTTTATTTTTGTTCTCTCACCCTTAGCAGGTGGTTTCATTTTAGCACACTTCAGAGTTATAATTTCATGCTTATTAAAAATATTTATTTTGATCTACATAGATGAATGAAACTTTTATTTTATTAAATTATTTGCCAAAAAATCTGTGAGTTTTAAAAATGTATTTCCTTTGAAGGGTTATTTTAGAGCATTCAAAGAGGATCTAAGAGTGTGGTATTATGCAGTTTTTAAGTAGGTATGAAATGGTTAATTATAGGATTGTTTCTTTAGGCTTATGTATATTGTCCATTATATGCTATAAAATATTTTGAAAGTAAATTTAAAGTATGTTTTATGTAGTTTATTTTTTGGAAAAAATATTGAAATGACTTATGAAATTCAGTATACTCTCAACATTGATTTATTTTGAAATTTACCAGTTGTCTACTGAACTATTATATGGCAGATATTACTTCAGACTACACTGGTAAATGAAATACTTGGCTTTGTAGAACTTTTATTTTAATGGGTGAGACAATTCAAAGCTATAAACCTTAATAAAAATGGCATAGTGCATTCAAAAAGGAAGAGTACAATGGGGAAAAAGAAAAATTCGATCAGGGTGAGAAAAATCAAGGTTGCTAGGCAGGGGATGGGGAGTTAAATCTTTTAATAGAAAGATCAGGGTAGTTACAATGAAGGTGACAATTGAACAAATGTATGGAAAGGTGATGAATTTGCGCAGAACTATCAGCAATAAGGTCACTCCAGACAAAGGAATTGGCTATCTTGAAGGCCATAAGGTTGGATCATGCCTGGCATATCTGAGGAATAGCAAGGAGGCCACTGTGAGTGACTGAAGAGTAGCAGGGAAAGAGGTCACAGAGGTTAAATGAGTGGCTAGATCATGTAAAAGCTTCGAAGTCATTGTAAAACTCTGGCTTTTATATTTGGAAACTTACTGTGTGATAGAATTTTTGCTAATAACTGAGAGTTCAAATGTCCATAAAATTTCAAGGATTCTTATTCTAGTAAGACAGAATAAAGAGAAAGAGTTCATATTTTCACATGGTGTAAGAAATGCTCGGAGATCCAAGTGTAGGAAGCTATGGGAGCACAGAAGAAGGCACTAAAATCACACCATATATTTGATGACTGTGACTATATATAAATTTGTATTTTCTAGATTTTTTGTAGTCATGGAATCACACAGTATATACTATTCATGGCCTGGATTTTCTTTTCTCGGCATCATTACTTTGAGAATCTCCAATTGTCTTTGCTCTATTGATGGACATTGATGAACATTTCCACTGTTTTCAATTCTTAAAAATAAAGCTGCTATGAAATTCACATACAAGTCCTTGTATGAACATAGGGATTGTTTCTCTTGGTGAAATGCCTAGAATAAAATGGCTATTTGTGTAACTGCAACATATTTTTCATTTAAAAAAATTTTGAAACTATTTTCCAAAGTGGTTGTATCATGATATATGCCAACAACAGTTTAGATTTTTTGTTTCTTCTCAATCTAGCTCAGACCAAGTACAATTAGCCTTTATAATTTTAGCCATTCTAATAGATATGTAAGCATGTCTCATTATGATTTTAATTTTTATTTCTTTAATGTTTAAATGTTGAGAAATTGGCCATGTGCTTATAAGCCATCCATATACTTTTGGTGACATGTCTCTTCCATTATTTCCTTCACATGTAAAATTGGATACTCTGTTTGGTTATTAGTAAGGTTTTTTATTTTTATTCATATTTAAATAATCAGAGTAGATGTCCATTATCAGATATTTAATTTGCAAATCCCTTCTCCATCTTTACGGTTTCTCAATGGAGCTTTGATAGCTGTGTCTTTCAAGAAATGTGCTACTTCTTTCCTGGTACACGGAGGTATGACTAGAACATTATCAATGTTGACCTTTGCAAAGAAAATCATGGCTTAAGATATATGTAGTCTGCAGTTGTTGGGAGTGTTCACCATCCTTGCCTCTAACTCATCTCTCACTGCCCACACATTCAGGTATAGGGGAATATTGATTGACAAAATATTAATTGCCAAATAACACTAGTTAGAGAATAAGAAAAATGCAGGCACCTGATTATATAATATTCCTTAAATAAAATATGTTTTTATAAGTGCTATTGGAAGTAAATTCCTCAATACTTTAATCACACAGAATGATGGAATCCTAGATTTTTTTTCCTTGTATTTACTAAGAAAATGATCATGCCTCAAGTATATTAAAATGGAATAGGGAAAATTAAAAATTGCTTTAAGTCGATTTGCGTGTGTTGTGCGTATGTGAGAGAGAAAGTGAGAGAGAAAGAGAAAGAGAGAAAAAGAGAAAGGGAAAGACAGAGAGGTGGCTGCAGTGAATTGATGAGTTGCAGGATAGATTTTAAAGTTTTTTCTTTTGCTTTCTACATTTCCTTTTCCTTAGGTTCAAGAGAACAATCAGTAATATCTCAGATGCCTGCTGGTAACATCAGCAGAAAGAGTTAGAGGTTCCTAGAAAATTAAAGAAGAGATATAGTTTTCCTGACATAAGAAAAGTCATTTTTTGTCCCCAGCTATTTTCAATGATCTATACCCCACCTGTGTACTTGCCCCAGCACACTTCTTCCAAAAATTCCTGGGAGGTTCTTACAAAGAAATGCAAAAACCTCACTCCTAAGGATTTTGAGGGAACAAGGCAATGGGAAAACTAACAGTCACCACCAGACCAGGAAATAGCCTAAGCTATTGAGACAATAAATCAGTGGTAAAACTCCTAGTGCTATTTCAAAAGCAATCAAGGCCTTTCATTCCTTGTCCCAGAAAATGAGCCCAAGACCCCATCTAGTTTCTATCTGCTCTTGAAGCCTGCAGAGTTCCTTTCCCTTGTCCAACAGTTACCTCTGCTTTATTCTAACGTTGAAGTTTCTGCCCTCGGTGGAATACAAGCTTCATTCAGGTGAACATGCAATACATATTGCACAAATACATATGTGGATGTGCATGCATCCACAACCTTATGACCAACCATACACGGGATAATAAAACTCTCCCTTCTGAGTATTCATCTTAAATACTAAATAAAAATCTCTCTCCTGTTCAAACAGTCAAGGCTTTGGAACTTATTCCCTGTGAACTCCTTGTATGTTGTAAACAAAGATTCCTTTGTTTGATAACTCCACCTGTTTCTGTGATTCACCAAAGACTGACCTCAGTTAGTTCAGTTACTGTAATGTAATATCAAGCATATCTAGTTAGTTGATCATTTTGTTCAAGTCTTACATATCTTACCAATATGATGACCATTTGTCTATGTAATCTTAAAATAAGTGTGTTGAAATTATTTTCCATTTGTCGTCCAAGGTAGAAGTTATGATTTTTGTTCTTAGTTTTTCCCTATATATCCCCATATCTGTTGTTACGTATTAAAATTCAAGAATTATTATACTCCGAGGGCGCCTGGGTGGCTCAGTGGGTTAGGCCACTGCCTTAGGCTCAGGTCATGATCTCTGGGTCCTGGGATCGAGTCCCGCATCGGGCTCTCTGCTCAGCAGGGAGCCTGCTTCCTCCTCTCTCTGTCTCTGCCTGCCTCTCTGCCTACTTGTGATCTCTCTCTGTCAAATAAATAAATAAAATCTTTAAAAAAAAAGAATTATTATACACCCTGATGAATTCATCCTTTTACTCTTCTGTAATTTTGACTTGATCTTTATGTCTGATAATGAAATTTGCTTTAAAATCACTTTTCATTAGTTAATATAGCATATTTTTTCTTTTACTTTTTAAAGCACTTCTATATTGAATCCTGACAAAGAAACAAAACAGCTTTTTAACTCTGGAAGCATCTTTCTAAATTATCCCTTTTTTTTTTAATGAAGCAGTAGCAATTTTTGTTAAGGGACCTAAACTGAAAGTAGGTTTAGAAATTTATTTATTTTTTTATTTATTTAGTAAAAGATTTTATTTTATTTATTGACAGCAAGAGAGAGAGAGAGAGAGAGAGAAGAAGCACACAAACAGGGGGAATCATGTGCAAAGGGAGAGGAAGAAGCAAGCTCCTTGGGGTGCAAGTAGTCCCATGCAGGGCTGGATACCTGTACACTGGAATCATGACCTCAGCCAAAGGCAAACATCTGCTTAAACAACTAAGTCATCCAGGCACCCCTAGAAAATTAAAAAAAAAAAGGCCTTTTAAAACATTTTGTTTCTTTCTTGTTTTTTTTTTAAATATTTTATTTATTTGACAGACAGAGAGACAGGAAGAGGAACTATAAGCAGGGCAGAGGGAAAAGGAGAAGCAGGTTTCCCACTGTGCAGAGAGCCTGATGTGGGGCTTCATCCCAGGACCCTGGGATCATGACCTGAAAAGAAGGGACACTTCTTGGAGGAAGCCACCCAGACACCTCTTTTCTTTGTTTTTAATATATGGCAACTGATGCTTCCCAGCCACGAGGAGCATATTACCCATTGATTAAATCTTTGATAACAACCTATTTAAAAAGGTGTGTAAATATATACTTACTCAGATTTATACACTTTGTGTTCTCTTCATAGTTTGGGGCTGGACCCCATGGTCACAACACTGCTTCCAGTCTTTGCCTTCCCATCTTTTGATACCAGGTATTTGGTCAGCAAAGCAAATTAGTATCAAAATTGATAAGCCCTTGGCACCATATCTCTGGAGCAGGGCTTGCTCTTAGCCAAGGCCCAGAGCAGTTGACCTCCCCTCACTAGTGCTATAGCCCCAAGGACTAGGTCCCTGCCACCAGAACTCAGTCTTACATGTTATGCTAAGCAGACAAAACCAAACCAGGAAAGCTCCGACAGCTTTCACTGGCATGCCTCATCTCCAACTCTCTCGACGTCTAGGCAGTACCAGATGACAGGGAGGGGTCTTGGTCCAACATATGGGAGGGAAGGAAGTAGCCACGAGCAAGTACCTGCCTCTCTGTTCCTTTCTTTCATGAGCAGGTTGTAAGGAGGAGGAAGAGGAAGGGGAAGAGAGGTGAACTTCAAGGGGTGAAGGCCTCAGGTAGGCAGCTGGCTCCTGCCAGTAGCAAAGGGACAAAGGAGAAGGCAGTGAGTCTTGCAGGGAGGGTGGGGGGTAAGGGTTACAGCTTATGACGGAATCTGGACAGGAGTAATAGGGATACTAGTCATTTGAGTCCACCATTGGCAAGCTGGGCTGGGTGTCAGGGCAGATAGGCCTCCCTGGGCAACGGCACATGAGAGAAGGTGGAATTCTTCTCTGAGGAGCAGGTGAAGCTTTGGGTGTTGGGAAAGCATAGACAGTATTGTTCCAGGGCCAAGGACAGGTCCGGGTACTCCTGGTTGGAGGTCAAGGCCACAGTATGATCCAGGTCTTCTACCAGCAGCTTGAAGGTACCACATGCCAGCCACCCCTCATTATTGTGTATAACTCTCTGGTGCACTTATTGGCTTATCCATCAAATGACTCCTTCAGCAGCTTGAAAACCACCTCCACAGGCACTCCAGGATATGGGAGGCTTCCAGAGTGAAAATTTTGCACAGGATCACCCCCAAAAGACCAGAAGTCACTCTGGTGGATGTAGATCTGGTCAAACATGGCCTTAGGGACCATCCACTTCACAGGCAGTCCACTGTTGGTTCTCATTTTATAGTAACTGATGTGGTGATATCTCTGGCAAGGCTGAAGTCTGAGATCTTCATCATGTTGTCCTTTGTCACCAGCACTTCCCTGGTGGCCAGGTCTTGGTGTATGCACTTCTTGGAGGCAAGGTACTCCATGCCTCAGGCTACCTGGTAAGCAAAGTATACCGGGTGCTTGGAGGAGAGTTGCTCTGCTGCATTGTGGCTGATATTGTAACAGTACTCCAGGTCAGGAGGCCTCTGGGCCTGCAGGTACTCCTGTATGTTGTCTTTGGAGGCATATTCCATGATAGTGTACGAAGGACCATCCTGTGTGCAGGACCCAGCAGGTTTATGGTGTCCTTGTGCTGTCCAATCATCTTCATCATCTCCATTTCTGAGATTAGGTTTGACAGGTCTTTCTCTGCTGCATCTGACTTCAACATCTTCACAGACACTTTAGTCAAATGGTTGGATTTGTCTTTGTCCAGCCCAATGGCCTCCTCCAACACCACTTGCCCAAAGTAGGCCTCTCTTAGGGGTCTGCCTAAACTGCCTACAACCAGCCTGCCTCAAGGCAGTTATGAACTCTAGATTATCCTCAAAAACATTAAACCACAAGCTAAAAATTCTCTTCACTAGGTCTCTGTCGCAGGTCTAATTTTCTTATCTTTCATCATTTATCTTTTTCCTAATTCTTATTTTCAGTATAGTTTATTTGGCTTCCAGGTGTTTCCCCGGGTTTCTGTATGCTGTTTCATAGGGAAGAATTATCCTGTCATAAAATTATTTCTTGAGCATTCATTACATCTCTCAGTTAAAATGGGTTCTTTTATGGTTTTGATTCATTTGAGTTTTCTCAAAATGGGAAGAATTTTCAAAATGGTGTTTTCCTCAAGGTTCAGAGTATGTCTTAGCCTCATCTTTACTCTTTTTGAAATTCACTTTTCAAATTCTTGTCCCTCTTTTTATCTTTTTAAATTAAAATGTTTTATTTTTACTATTTTTTTATTTGAGTGTAGTTGATAGTCAGTGTTACATTGGTTTCAGGTTTTCAATATCTCCATACATTATTCTATGATCACTACAAATATAGCCGCCATCTGTCACCATATAACACTATTATAATATCATTGACTATATTCTCTACACTGTCCCATATCTCTTTTTAAAATCTCTGATTTTTATGTTTTCTGTTATTCCAGTTTTCGACCATCATTTTACTTGGTTACTTTAATAAAATATGCCTGATTACACACTCTATGCTGAAAACCATAGCATTTGATTTATAGTAGTCTTTTTCTTCTTCTTCTTCTTCTTCTTCTTCTTCTTCTTCTTCTTCTTCTTCTTCTTCTTCTTCTTCTTCATTAACATATAATGTATTATTAGCCCCAGGGGTACAGGTCTGTGAATCACCAGGTTTACACACTTCACAGCACTCACCACAGCACATACCCTCCCCAATGTTCATAACCCCACCACCCTCTCCCTAACCTCCCCACCCCCCCCCCCGGCAACTCTCAGTTTGTTTTGTGAGATTAAGAGTCTCTTATGGTTTGTCTCCCTCCCGATCCCATCTTGTTTCATTTACTCTTTTCCTGTTCCCCAAACCCCCCACATTGCACCTCCATTTCCTCATATCAGGGAGATCATATGATAGTGCCTTTCTCTGGTTGACTTATTTTGCTAAGCATAATACCCTCCAGTTCCATCCATGTCAACGCAAATGGCAAGATTTCATTTCTTTTGATGGCTGAGTAGTATTCCATTGTGTGTGTATATATATATATATATATATATATATATATATATATATAATTCATTTGTTGATGGACATCTATGTTCTTTCCATAGTTTGCCTATTGTGGATATTACTGCTATAAACATTTGGTGCACGTGCCCCTTTGGATCATATAGCAGTCTTCTTTACCTCTATCAGAACCCCAGGAAGCTTTATTTATTTATTTACTCACATAAACAGATGATCCAACACAACGTTTTTTGATGTTCAAATGTATTATAATGTCTTACCGCTTAACACTATGCTTACTGCTCTCTTTCACTGTCTGACTAAATCCTCATCATCACTATGCCATTTAATGAGAAAGAACATTTGAACTCAGAGTTCTCTCCATATCAGGGAATGAAGACTCCACCCTTCTGTTTGTGCAGGTAAAATAAATGTTGATGTCTGTCCTGCACATACCCCATCCTGTTCACCAGAATATTCACCATCAAAATATATACACAATGAAAACCATACCTCACCACTTCTATTACCACCCAGCATGCTAAAAACACCATCATATGTTCCTGAATTATTGACTTGATTGATAACCCCACTTCCACACAAACTGCACTCCTTTCTCCCTGCAAATTTATTTTGGTACAGCAATTTAACCTAAAAATCAAGTCAGATGATTTTATTCTGCTGTTGAGGGTCTTTTGGTATCTTCCCCTTTCATATTAAATAAAAACTGAAGGCGTTTTAATGTACTAGAAGGTCATACATCAATACGTTCTTCCTCTCTCCACCACTATGAACTCCTCATTGGCCTCCTTGCTTTTCCTCAAAAGTAACAGACAAGCTGTTCACACAAAGTCTATATACTTACTTGCTCTGCCTAGAGCAATCTTTTCCTTTAATATTTGTATAACACTCTCCTTCACTTCCTGGGTCTTTGTGCAAATAACATCTCATAAATGAGATATAACCACCCAACACAAAATAAAATTAACTTTCATCCCAGCATTCTCCAATGGCTTTTACCTTTCTTGTATTTCTTTGTATCACTTATCACCATCAACCATCAATCATTATTCTATTACTGGTTTATTTTCTTATTTGAGACAGAGAGAGAGAGAATTGGGAGGGTGCGCAGAGGAAGAAGAAAACACCCCACTGCCTAGAAAGCCTGCTGGGGAGTTACATCCCAGGACCCTGAGATCATGACCCAAGCCAAAGGCAGTCACTCAATGGACTGAGCCACCAAGGTGCCCCTCTATTATTGGTTTATTTCACTATTATATTTCAAAAGAATGTAAGCTCTTTGTGGTCAGGTATTTTATATGTTTTATTAATTGAAGTATTCTCAGAAAAGTAGCTGGCAGATTGTAAGGGCTCACTAAACTGTATTTTGTTGTTATTATTGGGCTCCTTTATGGGCTTTACCTCTTACGCTAGAAGTCTATCCTTCAGATGTAAGCGATAAGAATAGAGCCCTGCTGCCTGTTCAAATGTGTAAAAAGCCTGTATTAAGTGGATATTTTAAAAGCTAAATGAATGGCTTAATATTTGTATATAGGGGGAAAGGGAACATTTTTTCCACAGTTTAGAAGTGGAGTTCTTTTATAGAGTTCTTGTACAAGCCTACACTATGGAACGATAATGGGCAGTTGTACATTACAATTATACAAACACTTTGGTAATTTATATCCTTTTTTAGTTATTCTTGACTGGATCATTTAATTCCTTAGGAGCATTATAGCATTTCAACTTTTCATGTTCAATAAACTTATTGGGGTTGCTACCTTTTTTATTCAAATGGAGAAATAGTCATGATTTAATCTAAATAAAGTGTTATTGATTGTGTTGTTTTCTAGGAATGAGTCGCACATGCTAGTTTAAAAGTTTTGTTAAAGTCCCAAGTCTGTCACTGATAAAAGCCTTTTGTAGATTAGTAACTTGATCAAAACGGAAAAGTTATGTAACACCAATTGTTATACTATCTTTGTTTCCATCTTGCATTGTAATAACACCCATCTTAACTCTATTTAAGACAAATCATTGCCAGATGGATTTCTGGCATTGATTGCAGGATATGAAATCTAGTATAACTAAAAGTTTTTGGTTTTAGTAGCATATAAATCAATTTAGAAAAATATATGTATTTGAATATAAGATAAAGTTTTAAATTATTTGGCAATAGTAAACTAAACTTTTTTTTTGTAAATTTTTATTTTCTAAAATTTCATTGAGCTCTCTTGCAATAAGAAACAAGTTACAAAAAATTAAGGTTTATTTACCCCAATTCAAAATTATTAGGAATATAATCATAGAGGTTGAAGTATTTAAAATATTGAACCCAAAATGTTTTATTAGGTAAATTCATGAATGCTGAGCATTCACTGTTAAAATATACTAATACTATTGATAGACTGGTAGAAGCCTAAAATCAAATATTTATTAAATATTTATATCCATATCTTTTCATAGCTTGGTAATTCATTTCTCTAGCATTAAATAATATTCCATTGTTTGCATGTACTACACTTTCTTTGACCTTTCACTTATGGAAGGATATGTTGGTTGCTTCCAAGCTTTTGTCAGTTATGAATAAAACTACTATAGACATCTTTGTGGGTATAGATTTCATCTTCTTTGGATAAATACCAAGAGCTGCTACTGCTGAATCATCTGGCAAGAATATGTTTAGTTTTGTAAGAAACTGCCAAGTTGTTTTCCATTCTTTATTCTCAATACACATGGAAGAACATTCCTGTTGCTCCACATCCTCACCAACATTTCGTGTTCTGTTGTCAGTGCTCTGGATTCTGGGTATGTACTGGTGTCTCTTTTTTGTTTTAATTTGCATTTTCCTGATGACCTTTGATGTGAAGCATCTTTTTATATGCTTATTTGCCATCTGTAATATTTTCTTTGGTGAGGTATCTGCTAAGGTCTTTGGCTCATTTTTAATCCGGTTTTTCCCCCATTGTTGAGTTTTTAGGGGTCTTTGTGTATTTTTGATTAACAGTCCTTTGCCAGATGTGTATTTTGCAAATTTTTTCTCATAGTCTGTGCTTTGCCTTTTCATTCTCTTGGCATTGTGTTTCACAGAGTAGACATTTTTAAATTCAGTGCTTGTGCTTTTGTAGCTAAAGTTATTGCGAAAACCAAGGTCATTTAAATTTTCTTCTATATTACCTTCTACATGTTTCATGTTTAGGTTTATAATCCAATCTGAGTTAATTTTTGTGAAGAGTGTAGGATATCTGCCTGGATTTATTTTATTTTATATTTTTAGATTTAGCTTCACCATTGCTACAGAACCATTTGTTTAAAAGATTGTATTTTGCTCTCTTGTATTGCTTTTGCTTTTCTATTAAATATAAAATATAATTGATAATATATATTCTGTTTCTTTAATCTAGTCTTTCTGTGGTATTACAATATCATGCTTAGAATTATCGTTATGGTAAACTTTTTTTTAAGATTTTATTTATTTATTTGACAGAGAGAGAGATCACAAATGGGCAGAGAGACAGCCAGAGAGAGAGATGAGGAGAAGCAGGCTCCCTGCTGAGCAGAGAACCCAATGCGGGACTCGATCCCTGGCCCCTGGGATCATGACCTGAGCCGGAAGGCAGAGGCTTAACCCACTGAGCCACCCAGGCGCCCAATCGTTATGGTAAACTTTGAAGTCAGTCCTCAGTCTTTGTTCTCCTTCAACACTATGTTGACTATTGTGAGTCTTTGCCTCTCCATATAAACTTTAAAATAAGTTTGTTAATATTAAAAAAAAAGAACTTGCTGGTATGCATTAATTGTATAGATAAACTTGGAAACCAGTGACCTCTTGAGCTTAGCAGGAGATAGACCATGGGCATCAGTTGTCACAGTGGTGCCTCTGGCAGAACCTATTGCAAATCCCTAGGCAAAATGACACCTCAAGGATCTGAGAGAATGTCTAAGAAGTACTTGATACATCCCTTGGGTATGGTTTATTGAAGTGTCCACCTGTCTGAAAGCTGGGGAATCTAGATAAGGGAGGGAAAATTAGTTATGATAAAACATATCAACAAACATCAATAAATTTTGTAAAACTAATTGTCATGGCTCATATACAATATGACCAACAGAGGGACCATCAGAAGGAAAGCATCAGTTATGTTTATTGTGAAATTTTTTATTCAAAATAAAGCAATGTGAGGGGAAGACACAATGAGAAAATTACCATTTTTTAAATGGTAAACATCTTACAAAATGGAATAGGTTTTATATTCTAAGTAGTATATTGAAAAGTAAAACATTGGGGCGCCTGGGTGGCGCAGTGGGTTGGGCTGCTGCCTTCAGCTCGGGTCATGATCTCAGGGTCCTTGGATTGAGCCCCGCATCTGGCTCTCTGCTCCGCAGGGAGCCTGCTTCCCCCCCCCTCTCTCTCTGCCTGCCTCTCTGCCTACTTGTGATCTCTGTCTCTCAAATAAATATATAAAATCTTTAAAAAAAAGAAAAGAGAAGTAAAACATTAAAAAATAAAATTTCAATGAAAAAAATTATTTAATTTTAAAAAAAGGTTAAAAATAGCAGAACCATTTTTCTTATAACTGGAAAATACACTGTATATACATCTATCAAAATAACTTGTTATGGGGGAGCCTGGGTGGCTCAGTAGGTAAAAGCATCTGCCTTCGGCTCAGGTCATGATCCTAGGATCCTTGGATCGAGGCCCACATCGGGCTCTCAGCTCAGCAGGGAGCCTGCTTCCTCCTCTCTCTCTCTGCCTGACTCTGCCTAATTGTGATCTCTGTCAAATAAATAAATAAAAACTTTTATAATAAATATTTGAAAAAATAACTTGTCATGTGTGAAATCAGGAGCATATGGAAAAAAATAATATCTGAGGACAATACTTCTGCCATGTTTTGTGCCTTGCTAATATTTTTAAACAGTCAGGCAACTTTTAGCCTTATTGAAATACCTGCTAAGATACCTGCAGTGCCTTTTGGAGCCCTATGACTATAAAAATTAATTGCAAATATTCAAAATGTTTACTATGGTGTCACTATTTAGGGCCACCACCAAGTATGTTTCAGAAGTAAGCATAACTGTTACTCTTCCATAAGGCAAAAGGGCATATTTTCAGGAGTTCCATCTGCTGTACCAGGAGGTGAATCAAGTAATTATTTTTGTCTATAAAATAATTCACTTTTCAATCTAACATTCCTCATTCCACATTATAATAATAAAAACTAGGAGGAGACTAAAACAAACAAACAACTACAACTACAACAACCAGCTTTTCCCACAGTGGAAAAGTAAATATAACCTTAGGAGTAGCCTGAAATTTATTTTTAAATATTTTTAAGATAAACGTTTTTGTTAGAAAACCATATATTTTATATTACTAAGAAATAACAGGCAACGTTTTATGAACTTCTAAAAAGTCTAGTTACTTGTATTTATCTATTAACTCATCTCTTTATGAAGTAGAACATGATCACACCTCTTGTATCTACCCAAGTTTGTATGCTTTGGTTGTTTTATGTTTGCTATTTCCTTGCTTAATTTTTACAATATTTGATACATAATAGTATCTTTAAGTCCATCTATGGTTTCACAGAATTTGTTTGAACTTCATAAAAATGTACCATACTTTTTGCACTGTCCTTGTTTTACTTCTCTATTAGCTTTCCAAGTTTTATTCACTTTAGAGTGTGTAGCTATCATTTATTTTTACTCCTCCATAATGCTATGTTTACAAATTTGTATTTATCTGTACTTTTAAAAATATCTTAATTATATACCATTTCTCATCTCACGTAACACTCATGTTACTTCTACACTTATCAGATATTATGTAACGGAAAACCACAACTCAGCAACAATAGAACACCATTTTTCAAAATTAAATGGCTTACCAGAATTCTTTAATTCTATCCTTTATTTGTATTAGATGACCCTTTATTCTGGTATTTGGCATTGTTCATATGGAGGAAAGCTTATAAGTTGATATTCCATAAATAGAAGGATTTATTATGATTGATTAATTATTTTCATTTAGAATGCATAGAATATGGTTGATTTAATATTTCTTTCTTACTCTCTGCCTGGAACATAGTGCTATCTATACAATAGCCACTAAAATATAAGTTAATTACCTAGACTTTAAACTGCATATTAATAGGAATAGCATACAGAACTCTTCTCAGATTGGGACACCTGGGTGGCTCAGTCAGTTAAACGCCTGAGCCTTTAGCTCGGGTCATGATCTTAGGGTCCTGGGACTCAGTTCTGCAACATATTTCCTGCTTAGCCGGGAGTTTGCTTCTCCCTCATCCTGCTGCTCCCCCTGCTTGTGCTCTCTCTCACTCTCTCTCTTACAAATAAATAAAATTAAAAAAATAAATTCTTCTCAGATAGCTAATATAGAATATCGTCTTTGTATTCATCAAAGGGAAAGTGCCATATAATAATGAAATCCAGACTTCTTCAAATTCACTTTTTAACCAGTAAGAAAGTACTGGAAACAAGCCAAAAATGTCTTCAATGAATTAAAGAAATAGATTGATTTTCAATATCTTAATGTTTCTAATGTTAAATTGCAAGATTTTTATACTAGATATCAGTGTAAATATTCATTATACAAGGATATTCTAAAAATAAACCCGAGAAAACTACTTGATATATATGATGACAAAAACGAGTTTGACCAATGTCAGTTTGGGTAAAATTTACAACACCTACCACCTGAAACTCTTGTTCTATATGGTGCCATCTTGTGATGCTGGGCAGCGGCAGTGAGCCACAGCTCCCAGTCAGCTAGAAGATTACAGGGGTGAACACCTGATATTCTTACAAGCATTCTATATATAGAATATATATATAGAATATATATATTCTTCTTTTTTTAATGTAATATTTAATAAATTGCATGTGATATTTGATACTTTGTTATAAAATAGGCTTTGCTTAAGATGATTTTGCCCAAATGCAGGCAAATGTAAGTGTTCTGAGTATGTTTAAATAAGCTTAAGGTAAGCTATGATATTTGATTGTTTAGGGGTATTAAATGCATTTTCAATTTTTTATGTGTTTCTCTGTACATAGCCCCCTTGTAAGCTGAGGAACATCTCTATATGTATATGTAGCCTTGGTATGGCTTACATATTATTGGCATGAAACATCTAGAACAGTACGTGTGCCATAGAATTGTCTACAACATCAAACAAGTTTCTTGAAAACTTGTGCCAAAGGGGTTATGTCTTTAAGGATTCTTATTTCAGAAGGGTTCTCTCAAACGTAAGATTTTTCAGAAGTTAAGTGAAAATCTGACCAAACTAAACATTTTTCCATTTTCCCTAGTGAGCAAAGATAGCTAAAATCTATCTGCCATTTTCAACACTGTACTCAACGATTGTAATTCTAATTTAAGAACAGATTATTTATATCAAAACCACATGTTGGCCTAATCTTATACAATATTCATAAGTCACACTCAGACCCTTGGACACTTTTATTTGTTGAGTCTATATGGTACTACGGACATTCATCTTTTTTGACCTCATAGCTTCATGTATGTCTATACTTTTGAAAATACATGCATCATAGTTCCATTGTAAAATGTCTGGGTTATAAAATGTGCTATGCTATCAAAATGGTAATAAGAACATACAAATGACCTGATGTAATGAACTGGACCAGATTGCCAGATATCACATTGCATACCAGAAAGATTCAGTGGTAAGTTTTAAAATGGCCAGCTATACACTGACTGAATTATAACTCATTTAGCTTCTTTCTTTGTGTACAGTATTATACATTAGTCAGTATTATAGTAGATAAGTACTTTGGACAGATGTAAATATGCTGTAATAAAAAATGTTTTTCTTCTTTCTTTTAGTCCTTTTTACTTGTAAGACTAGCCACAAATACCACGCCTCCCCCCAAATAATTTGCAATCCAAATTTATCTCTAAATGAATTTATTGCACAGAAAAATATGTATATATATATATATATATATATATATATATATATACACTTACAGAAGACATGTTCAAAAATAGTTACACAACAGCAGGGCCCTAAATGTAAGCAGTATAGTTGTTTTGTTTTGTTTTGTTTTGTTTCTTTTAAAAAAAGAGGTTATGTGAAATATTAGGATTTTATTTCCAGGCGTAGTATTTCAAGACAGTTAACTACACCTATGGTGTCAACAGCCTCTTGTTGGCAGTATGATTTTATTGGCTCCATGGAATAACAGCAAGAATTTACTATTGCTTCTTTCTTTTATGACACACACAGAATAAAAAAATTGACACATTTGCTCAAGACCAACCAGAATCCTTTTAACCTATCAAAATTGATGGGAGGCCTTCACTGCCAAAGTCACTGCTGGGTTTTCACAATTCATTGCAGACAATGTGCTACTCCCATTATGATAAAGGAGAGAAGAGTCATAATCAGGGAAGAAAGCTAGATTAATACTTGTAATTATCATTGAATTATTTAGCCTGCTATAGGATTATTATTATTAGTGCCATTTGATAATTTTCTCTCATTATATTAAACACAACTGTGAGTAATTACCCTACCTAATATTTCTCTGTATTGGCTGACTAGCTAGCAAACATTCATGAAAATATCCATTAGCCACACATATAAAATGCTGCATTATGATGCTGTTGAATCAGAACATACCACTACCTGATCCTGTAGCTCTTTGAGGATTTGCAAATCAATTAATTCTATCTTTGTTGGATTCTTCCCATACAATTAGAAAATTTATAATCGAGTCCATGAACATTATTAGTTTTACCATTTTAAACCAGCAATCACACTTTGATTTTTACAACAAAAGCAGAAATATAAACACACACATTTGGATCAGTTTTCTGTTAGTCTGTCTGGACTTCAAAATCCTATTCCTCAAGATGATGCACACCAAAGTTCTGGATTAAACAAGAAATTAGATGGCACCTGAACACTTGGTTTAATATTCTCAAAAAGACTATGCAACTTCTTTCTTACATTAAGACATTGTTTTACAAAGATCCACACTTTTATAATGTTAGTATTTTTAATAATCAATAAAGTCAATTAATCATGATTAAAAATCAAACATAAAAATTTCTACTTTTTGCTTTTGCCCCCTCCATTTAGAACTTATTTATAGCCTGATAATTCAAAGGTCCCTATGTTTATGAAAATCTGGACAGAAATAGCTCTAAGATCCCATTCAGAACTTGATATTAATCTAAGTCTTTTGGCTTCATTTATCCTGAGAGCAAAGATTAGGACAAAGGATTTGAGTACTGTTAGTTTATCTGGGAGATTATCCAAGGTAGAAAAGAATGGGAAAGTGATACAGTGAAGAAGCAACTTTGTCAAAGAGGTACATTGTTGATATAATTGTTGTGGATAGAAAATGAAGGCTTGCTTTTACTGAAAGGTCCTGAGAAACTTCTTTAAGTTGTCCTCATGAAGACCTGAAAACTGACAATTTTACCTATGGTTCTTATTTCCACTTCACTGAGAGCTGTCCTCAGAGGACATTAACTCTCCTACACTTTTGGGTTGTGTTGGAGACATTCCAAAATGAGAGAGAGAACATGAGATCCTATCAGTGTTAAGTAACTGCAATTTCCCATGGAACTATCCACCACAGGTTTGGCTATAATCAGGAGTTGGGCCTTGATATCAGAGGGATTTGAGGCAGTATCATTTTAGGTTAATCATTATATCTGAAATTTCCAAAAACTTCAACTGATGAAACTTTGATTATAAACCTATAAATATAACAATAAATCTACAGTATTCAAATTATTTTCATAGAAATACACAAACAAAGCATCAATTGACTAATATTTAAATGTTACAAAATACTGAACTGAAAGAATTTGGTCATATAAGAACGTGTAAGAAGTAGAACTTAGGTTTAGGTTAGAAGTCAGGATGCATTTGGGACTCAGTTAAGAAATTGAATGGAGGGACGCCTGGGTGGCTCAGTGGGTTAAGCCGCTGCCTTCGGCTCAGGTCATGATCCCAGGGTCCTGGGACCGAGCCCCAAATCAGGCTCTCTGCTCAGCAGGGAGCCTGCTTCCTCCTCTCTCTCTGCCTGCCTCTCTGCCTGCTTTTCATCCCTCTCTGTCAAATAAATAAATAAAATCTTAAAAAGAAATTGAATGGATGTCTGACTATCTTATAGGTTTGCTAAAAATCAGTGACTTTGTGTTCACGTGTGGCTATGCAGGAATTTTTAACTTTCTCTAAGAAGTTATTAGATTTGATTATATAATGGCAGTAAAGAATGGGGAAAAGCAAAGTACAAACCCCATAAAGACAAAGACACTGAGTATGAGAAAAGAGTAATAGATAAGAAGAATCAATGCATTTGAGGAAAATGGGAATTGAAATACACAATGATTGTTGATTTTTTTAGATGGAGAAAACAAAACTAGCTTGCAAGAAGGAAATAACAGAAGACATGCTGTGATGTGATACAGAATCCTGGAAAAGGCAGTAACGTGGAATAAAGGAGTAGGGAGAGCATATCAGGTAATTTGGATAGGAAGGAGTTAGGAGATAATTGCTTGATAAATTTTATATGGCCCACTTAAATGCACAGATTTCTCTTCTTTAATTTATATGGAGAACAGGGTGTCCTTTCTCTTCCCTTTCAGAGCACCCGAGGTGTACTCTTTCAGACTGAAAACCTAAAAAGCTCAGGACTCAGTTGCTTAAGCACAGCTGAGAGGACATATTTCAATTAAGATTTACAGTTTGCTGTAGGTAGTAGACTGTCAAAAGTGGTTTAACCATATTTTTCATTTAACAAGAAGACTACAGAGAGTGTTTTCTGGTGTTGGTTCAGAGTCTTAAGAAAGTCAAGTGAACTATCTTAGAGGTTTTCATGGCTTTTCATTCACAGTTGCAAAAATGTAATGTGTTGGTTCAGAGTCTTAAGAAAGTCAAGTGAACTATCTTAGAGGTTTTCATGGCTTTTTATTCACAGTTGCAAAAATTGCTGTTGGAGTTCTCACTATTAAGCCCACATTTCTGGCAGAAAGATAGAGGTAAAAGAGAATGATATCTTGTACGACTGATACTTTGTCATAAGGTTACAATGTAACTAGAAAAGAGACAATAAAATATTTGATGTTGTTTTAAGTTTCCTTGTTGTCAATCCCTCAGTGCTTTCTGATATGAAAGGAAAGAGTAGATGGATATTGACCTGGCAACTATCAACACCTGTCAGTCTCTCTTGGATAACCAATATCTCTATAATCTCTTCTTCCCAGTAAAAAAAATAAAATATATTCATAACCCACACTGTGCCATCTCAAGTTACTGCACCAAGATAAAATTACAATGATTTTCAGTTGTTCCAAATGGACAGAATAACCTTCCTTATGATATCATGTCTTATAAGATAGATAATTGGCTTGCTACCAATATACCCAGATGTGACTGTGGAAGAGACAGGAAAAAAAATAATAATATTTATTTATTCCTTGGGTTGACCCTGTTTACACAGATGCATTACTATTAGAAAAGGTTGGTTTGGGACATTGGAATGAATTTACTTAATGGGTCTGTATGTAATTGGGTTGGAGGAAATTTTTAATTTCTACAAAAATTATTAGAATTCGATCTTATTCTCTTTTGTTGATTTTCACATGTTAACAAAGCCAACGTTTTTGTCTAGCAGACAAGATCTTAAATCCTAACAAAACTCAATTTTTTCCTTTTTTTTTTTAAAGTTTGAGAGCCTCATGTTCTCTCATGCTGCTTTAAATACAACTCAAAAAAACAAAAGGAGCTAAATGGGGCAGTAAGACCAGACTTTTTATTTTATTTTATTTATCTTATTTTTAATTAAAAAATTAAAGATTGTATTTATTTATTTGAGAGAGAGAGAGAGCATGAGTGGGGCAGGGGGATGTAGCTGCAGAGAGAGACTGAGAAATATACTCCCTAATGAGCAGGAAGCCCGAAATGGGGCTCGATCCCAGGATCCTGACTGAGATCATGACCAGAGACAAAGGCAGATACATGTGCAAAATCCCTTATTTTCTGGGAAACAATACTTTACAAGATATGTTTGAAAAAGTACTGGGGAATCAACTTTAATCGGAGATACAAAAATTTAATTGACTTTTGTAAAGCTACAGGGATCCAAATGATGGGAATCCCAGCCCGTTTAGGTTGTGGACCACAGAGTATTCTTCTCTGTAATATTTTATTTTCTTCCATGTCTACTAACTCCAGTCCAAGTTCACTGATCTCTTTTTAGATAGTGCAAAACATGGCAAAGAATACCAAACAAGTGCCCAATATTCTACATTTATTACATCATTTCTAACATATAGAAGTGTGTTATCAAGGCTGGTTCTGTGAACGAACCTAGTTATGCTAAAGTGTGTTTTGTTCTCCAAGAAATTAAATGCATGGTTATCACACAATTATAAAATACTTGTGTCAAGAATTTTTATTCAAAAATTAATAAGAGAAGCAGATATTAAAACTAGTTCACATGGTTATTTGGGATATAAGCAGAGTTGTGCAGCAGAAGTGCTCTGGGCCCATAATTTGGGTTATAGAATTTATGTTTTCTAATGAAAAATCACTAACTTGCATTATTGTTAACAAGAATCCTGTGCATTACCATCAGTTTTCTACATTATAACCTCTTGCTCTACAGTTTGTAAATAACTTTGTCAATAGCAAGCTAATAAATGGGGTGACTCCAATGGATTGAGATAATCTCTAGAGTTTCTGCTACATAATGAACAGGACTCCATTGAAAGGACACCTAAGAGTTTATTTTGCCCCAAAATTTGATCACTTTTTTCACTGTCCTTACCTATTTTCCAAACCTAGTCCTTTTGCTTCACCTTTCAGTCTACGGACAACCCTGTATCTGACTGACTTGTTAATTCTGGGAATGTCTTGCAGATTAATTTGCTTGCCCAAGGTGGTTCCTCTAATTGATGTCTAAGAACCCTAATTAGTTAAGAAAACTTTTTTTTAACATTTTCATTGCTATTTATTATTATTATTATTATTGCTAATATCTCTATTATAAATAATTCACAAGGGCATCTTTCTGACAAAAGACAAAGAGCTGGCTACTAGTAGAAAAAGTACATTTGACTCTGTCAGTGAAAGTGGTAAAGGGATTTGAGAAAATAAGGCAAAGCAGTGGAATTATGTGTTAAAACTTTAAATATTATAGACACATTTACTTAATTTCTAATACTGTTGTTGCTTATAATTAAATAAGATGTTTTCCATGAACCACGCATTACAGCAAATATATTGTTTATACAGATTAAATTTTCATCAAAAGGGACGCCTGGGTGGCTCAGTTGGTTAAGCAGCTGCCTTTGGCTCAGGTCATGATCCCAGCGTCCTGGGATCGAGTCCCGCATCGGGCTCCTTGCTCGGCCGGGAGCCTGCTTCTCCCTCTGCCTCTGCCTGCCATTCTGTCTGCCTGTGCTTGCTCTCTCGCCCACTCTCTCTGATAAAGAAATAAAATCTTAAAATAAATAAATAAATTTTCATCAAAAAATTGTAAGTGTATTTTATTGTAGGATATGATAAGCATTTTGCAGATGAGAAAAGTGAAATTTAGAAAAGTATGTCTTTTCAAATCCCTCATACAATATCTGGCCTAGATAGAAGGATATACTATCACAATTGAGGAAGATAATTGAGATTACTTAAAATGATAAACTTTACTGTATAGGGTTTTTTACAAGTTTGCCACAGATTCAGATTCTTTTAAAATATATATCTATTTTGTGTAAAGAGAATGCATTGAGAAGTAAAAAGAAAGTGATATATCAGTGCTACCAACTAATGGCTATAATATCATCACCTTATTTATGAACAATGAAACAGTGTGCAATATTTAAATAAATTTAAATAAATTCCTATTTATTTTATATATTTATAAATTTAAATAAATTTCTATTTATTTATTATTAAAGAAATTCCTCTAACAAACAGTATGTTTTGAAGGTTGCTAGCAGGAAAGTGTTGTACGACATGGAAGTAATCAGAAAATGTGATCTAAAATTCTGCTTTCAAGGGCGCCTGGGTGGCTCAGTGGGTTAAAATTCTGCTTTCAAGAAGCTATCACAGTAAGTACTGAGCATTAGCTATTATATGCTATGGATGAATAACTGAAATCTACATTTGAAACTAATGGTACACTATATGTTACCTAATTGAATTTTAAAAAGTTAATAAAAAAACCACTATTTTATAAAACAATATTCCCAACAGGCTCTTTTGCTTTAAAATACTCACTTTGTAATGAGAGTCATTACTTTTGTCTAGCCAATTCTTACAGCACTGTTTATCCCTTCCCTGCTTTATCCCTTCCCAGTATCAATAAAGGCTCACTTGGGTTACCTAGAAGCCATGAGAAAGCTTGTAATAGATCTGGCTGGTTTTCACCAGCAATTTGACCACCATGTGCACAGGGAAGTCTATTGATAAAGGCTTTATTGCAATAAGTTGCAAATACATGGATGATTTTGAATTCTCTTTCTTGAGGTCTTGTTTCATGATAATAAATTTAGGGTGGCTTATTGGAATGGATGTTATTTAACATATCTTCATAGTTATAAGCACATGGAATTGTAAAATAGATGAACGAATGTGGCATTACTGACAACTGTCCTCATTTTGAAATCAAATTACAGTGTACTAAGATGAGGAAGCAAAGCAGATTTGGGATTATGAGTGAAATAATTTAAAAAAGTCTTGGGGTATGATCAGACTATTGGGTAATTCAGTAGAAAAATGTCAACTGATTGAGATTCTGTGTTCCCTGATTTCAGAGAGAAGTTAAGATAAATAAGTAACACGAGGAGACTAGGAAGCCAAACATAAGTGATAATTTTGTGCCAGGGTGTGTTTACATCTGTTTATCTTCTTGCTTTACCACTAAGGTTGCTCCTAGAGGAGAGTTTAAATATGTGTTGGAGCTAATCTCTGTGGATTACACAAGAAACCACATCCTACAGCTCTCCCTGAAACACCCCTTATGATTTCAATGTAATTTGGTTTTTGCATTTTTAGAAATAACAAAATACTTTGCAAACTCATCTACTTTATTACCATCACAAGTGAGTCAGCTGACTCCACATTTTAACACAGTGACAGTCACAGAGAATGGAGGAATGAGTAGAGTTATCAATATATGTGCTTTTAAGAAGTATGACAGGGTAGCAGCTATTTCCAGGAACCAAAACATGGGTCAGCAGCTGTGCAGGAAAAGTGATGGAATAAATGACTCATTTCAGAGGAGTTCTATAACATATTAGTTCTATAATGTATCTTCAGCCCCCAATTACCCGCTTTGATCTAAAGATAAGGATTTACAGTTAAGGTCCCATTTATGATTTGACTGGTGTGGTCTGAATCATTTTTACTATTGTTTTGACTATTACTTGAAACCTATAGTAGTACTTGGGATATGTGTTGTGTATTCTGTGAACATGTGCTATTTTTAGATTAGATAATTTCTGTCTCGAACCCCTGTTCATTTCTTTGTTTTTGTTTATTTGATAGTGGTTTCAGTAAATGGATATATCTGAAAAATTGCAAAGCCACTATTAAAACAAGTTATTATTATATATAGCATGGAATTGCACATTCCTCCTTTGAATCCAACAGAGCTTCACCATATCCTTAACAATTTGGGAAAAACATGCTATTATTTTTCTTTATAAAATTTCTCCTGTTAGGCTGTGATGGTTGTCATCAGCAGTAACTCCTCTGAAGGCTTTGTCAAAAGAGTTGAAAAAATTGGAAAGGTGTGTGAATGAAGCTGTTTGCTGAATATAAAGAAAAGAGCATTGAAGTACAATTCACACTCTTACTTCTCCTTCTATGCTTTCAGATGTTTGTCATTTGAAAATTTTGCTTCTAGAAGAGATGCCCTATATAATTCTTACTTTAAGGAGCAAGTTGCTTTTATAATTTTTTTATTATTCTACCATTCCAGTATTTCCATTTAAATTAAATTCAATACCATTTAAAAAAAATCAAAAGTGCAGCCAGTATTCAATTCCTGGGCTAAATAATTTTAGAAAGCTTTGTGTTATTGAACCTACAGGGTTTTTCTGTAGTTTTAACTCTTTCTTTCTGTGATTTTTCCCATTAGTCACGTAAGTGACTGCAATATAACAGACATTGAGGATAAAGAAGGACTGAATAGAACAATCCTTGGCCTCATGAAGTTGAGAATCTAGCAAGGGAGTCAAACAATTCAATCATTCAGTGACAATTTATTGAGTGCCTGGCCTAAAATGAGCACAACAAAACCCCAGGCCAGAGGAATCATTTTAATGGGAGAGATAGATAATAGGTAAGCCAACTTTAAAAAAAAAAATCGTACTGCTTTTTCTTTAATAGAGATGCATATTTGAACTAAATAAGCACATTTTTAAAAGAGCAGTGATTGAGAAGAGGTTTTTTAACTGAGTGGTCCGAAAGGGCCTCCCTGAAAAAGTCTGTTTTGAACAGATTTCTGAATAATATCAGCTAGGAAGCTGCGTAAAAATCTCAGGGATGGGTGATTTTTCCAGTCGAAAAACTGTAAAGGCTCCAAAGTCACAATAGAGCTATAAGTTTCTCTAATAAAGTAACTTCTGACAAAGAATGAGAAGAAATAACTAACCCAGGTTTGAAAGAAAAGGGACAGACTTTCTATGGAATTCATATTTAATTAAAGCTCTAAAGGACAAAAATACAATAGAGCAAAATTCTGGTCACGCTGATATACCTAACGAAAGTTCATAAACAAGCTTTGGGTAGCAAAGAGTGTGTGGGAATGTTGGTAAGAACAGTGGGGAAGAGTCATCCCTGAACATGTTCTTAAATGAAGCAATTCTTGTGTTGTATTAAAGGTTAAATTGGAGTTTGCCTAAGTGATTAGAGAAGGATGCCTCAGCTTATGGAAGTTCAAAGCCATAAAGATGTGATAAACTACTGCAGATATTTTCATGTATATTTGTTGTTGCTTCTAGTAATGGTGATCTAAAAACTCCTACTTAAGACAACTAAAAATCCAGACAAAATAGCTTTTAAAGTTAAAAATATCAGAATGATTATAAAAATAAGTGAGGGATTACTGGGCCAAGATACGAAATACAATGAGAGCCTAGAGATATATGCCCTGAAGCCATTTTAGCTATGAGAGCATTTGAAACTGCTAAAACACACTGAGCTGTGTTGTTCATAGACTCTTGATACTAGAGAAACAAATCCAGCAGCAATCAAATTTGAGGACTTTGGTACAACCCAAATTTAAGTTGAGATCCCCAAAGCACAAGGAGAAGCAGAAATAAGACTATAGCCTACCTTGACTTCTGTGTAAACTGAGAAAGCCAATCACTGAATTTGGAGTATGATTGTCTTGTAGAGTCTCAGATATAAGAGAAAATCCTACCAAGGAGGACCATACCATTATTATAGCTCTTAATTATCCCTACTCAATAAGAGTTTCAAATATAATGTCTTGAACATAGCAAAATGTAACAAAGCACACAAAGAAAAACCATTAACAAGATTTGATAGACAAAATGGGATTAAGTATGATGTTAAAATGATCAATAAAGATTGTAAAATGGCTTGATTACTCTGCTCAAAGAAATGAGAGGGGAAGCAAATTGAACAAAAAGCTGACACTAAAAATGATATTGAGAAAGGTTTTATAAATGAACCAAATGGATACTCTAGAACTTTAAAGATATGACAGCTAATTTAAGATACCACAGGGGTGCCTGGGTGGCTCACTTAATTAAACCTCCAATTCTTTTTCCTTTTTTTTTAACACCTTAATTTTATTTTATCTCTTTCAATTTGGCTCAGGTCATGATGTCATGGTTGTGAAATAGAGCCCAGAGTTGGGCTCTGTGCTGAGCCTGGAGCCTGCTTAAGATTCTTTTCCCTTCTTTTTCTATCCCTCCCTGAACTCTCACTTGCTCACTCTCTCTTGCTTGCAAATAAATAGATAGATAGATAGATAGATAACAGACAAAGCAAAATAAAAGCAGATTATGAAAATAAATATAAAGATTTTGAAATGAAAACAAGTTCAAAATAAAATAGAGAAGACCTACACAGCTAAAAGTTCATTCAGAAAATCTACTATTAAAGAAGTCAGTATGACACAGTGTTAAGATATCAAAAGATTTGAGCATGTACTTTACAGAAAGGGTAATCCAAATGGCCACTCATATATAAAAACTGTTTATCTTTATTATGAATCTGGAATTAAATTAAATTAAATTAAAAATAAATTAAAACCTAAAATGACATACTATTACACACTTACCATATTGGGCAACAGTAAAATTGCCTTGCAAGAATGTGAAAGAATGAAAGTGCCCATAATAAAAACATTTGAGGTAAGTTGGACAATATTTAGAAAACTTAAAAATAAAAATAAAAATTTGGTCCATTCCTAGAAATACAACATGGAACTAAATGAATATTTTCACCAGGATATGCAAACAGATGATTATAGCTATTTCATTCATAACGGCAGATCAGTAGTGGTCTATTTGCACAATGTTACATTAAATAAGAGAGAATATTAACAAACTGGGAGGAGGGGCTAGGTTGTTATCAGAAACAGATCTTCTATGGTGCTGATTATGTTCTATTTCTCAAAATCTTTAAGTTAAAAAAGTTTTCAAATTTATATCTAGATAGATAGATGATAGATAGACAGATATCCCAGAAGCTGCAATGCTAGGCTAAGACCAGGCTTTAAAGGGCTTTTCTATACTCTACTAAATACTTGAAACCATTCATTATATCATAGCTCAGTGTTCAAATCTCCATTTGTTTCCTCAGGTTCCTAATATTTACCTTAAGGTGACCTGATTCAGACTTTTGATCACCTTTGTCTAAATATTTCTATTTTAACAAAGTGCTTTTTAACACTGAGAGACTAAAACTTAGAAAAATACTCTGATTGTTATCTCACTAGGGTGGAAAATATATAGTTACCCATTAACTAATGATATCCATGTCTACATTAGATCCGTGGCATTTTTAATTCTTGGGAGCTTTTGGTTAAATGAAATTTTTAAGCTTCCTTTAAAGGAAGCTTTAAGCCATCACCACATGAATAAAATTAAAGAACCAAATGAAAACAGGCCAAGTATTTACAGAGTAATAGAATGTGCAGTGGAAAGAGTACAATTCTGAAATCATAAAGCCTAAATTAGTGTGATGCATTTTTGCTACCCATGTAATCATAAACCAGTTATCTAAATGTGTTAGCCTCAGTTTTTTCACCCATGAAATGGTGATGATAATACTTATTATGCAGCGTTGTTGTGTGGATGTGATGAAGCATGGAGCATGAGAGTCTCATATTCCATGCTAAAATGATAGCTATTTTTATACTTATAATAATTCTAGTAATAGTAATTAAATTGTTCAAAATGGTAATATTCATTTATATTGAGGCATTGTATTGACTATTATTAGACACATTTACCAACATAAATTTCATTTTACTTTACCCCCTCTGAGGATATATATTCCCTAATTCAATATGAATCTCCTTATGAATAATAATTATCATAATAAATATGCTGATTTTTCTTCTATTTGTTTTTAAGGAGGTATCCTTTACTGTTGAACATAAAGAAACTTAAGCAAGTCTGTCTTATTCAAACTTTGCATGCTGCTTTCTTATGAAACTAGATTATAGAGTTGTATGAAATAAATTCATGCAGTTAAGACATTGATGTTTGGAACACTGGGTGGTCAGTTTAGTATTTCAAAAGAAGATTTTAAATTTAAACCTTAAAACTGAGCTCTTTCAGCCTTTTTTATAGACCATCCTTCATGCTTCATAAGTACTCCTCCATTGTAAACTAAGTAATAGTTTTTGTCACAGTGTATATAACAAAAATGGATTTTATATTCTATTATTTCAGAGTTAGTTGCAGTTTCTACTGCCTTACTTCCTTTTTTGAAAAATAGATTAATTCTACAAAAAGTTTTTTCCAGCTTTATTGAAAAAAATCGACATATTTGTAAATTTAAGAAATGATTTCTTATAACATTGCAAACTTTTAACATTGTGTAAATTTTGTACAATTTGATAAATTGGTATACATCTTTATTGCAATATAATCTACACAAAAATGTTAATACATCTACTATCTCGTATAGTTGCCACTGTTTTTTATGCATGTATCGTAAGGAATTTTAAGATCTACTCTCTTAGCAACTTTTATGTATATAGTATAGTAGAGATAAACTTCAGAGGTCTTGTGGGATTTGTTCCAGACTGCCTCAATAAAGTGATTATCTCAATAAACTAAGTCAAATTATTATATTTTTTGGTTTCCCAGTGCATATAAAAAATTATGTTTCCCAGTGCATATAAAAAATAAAAACTATACTGCACTGTTCAAAAGCATTAGGTTTTTAAAGAAAATCAATGTATATACCTTAAGTACACTAGTTCTGAGTTTTCAGTGGGTCATAATTACTGATCACAGATCACCATAACAAATACAATAATAATGAAAAAACTTGATATATTGCAAGAATTACCAACATGTGACAAAGAGACACAAAATGAACAAATGTTGTTAGAAAAATGGTGGCAGCAGACCTCTTTTATACAAGATTACTATAAACTTTCAACTTGTAAGAATGTGATATATGCAAAGTTTATTAAAGGGAAGCACAATAAATAAAAAGTATGTATATCTTATTAACTATGATCATCATGCTGTACATTAGATCCCCAGAACTTTTTCATATTATAGTTGCAAGTTTGCACCCTTGGACCACCTTACTCCACCCCAGGTTCACCCCTTGTCAACTCAACTCTAAGTTTCCATTAGTTTTCCTTTTCCTCAGATTCTGTATGTAAGGGATATCATAATACATAAATTAAAAAATATATAAAATCTTTGAAATATTTCACTTAGAATAATACCTTCAAGATCCATCCATGCTGTTGTAAATGGCAGTATTTCTTAATTTTTCATGGTTAAGTAGTATTCCGTAGTATATATTTACCATACTTATTTTACTCATTCATCCATTAATGGATACTGAAGTTATTTCCATCTCTAGCTTAGAGTTAATAATTTTATAATAAACATAAGAGTGCAGATATGTCTTTGAACAGTGAACTTTGTTTTCTTTAGATAGATACCTAGAAGTGGGATTACTGAATCATATGGTAATTTTACTTTTAATATGAATAATCTCCATACTGTTTTCCATACAAATTTATATCTCTATTACAGTGCATAAGTTCCCCGTTTTCTCCAATATTTACCAAAATTGGTTAGTTTCAATTTTTTGGTAGTATATATTCTAATATCTTGCTGCGTTTTTCAGAGGTAAACAACAACAACAACAACATAAGGACTTTGCCCTGAGATTTTTACGTTGAGCACTTTTTAATGCTCCTGTTGGTCATTTATATAACTTTTTTGAAAAAAAAGTCTATTGAGATCCTTTTGCTATTTTTTTAATCATATATTTTTTTTCTATTTGTATCTGTTGGTTATTAACCTCTTTTCAGATATAAGATTCGTAAGTATTTTCTTACATTCTGTGGATTGTGTTTTCATTCTCTCCCTTTTTTTGGCAATGCAGAAACGTTAGTTTGATGTAATACCATTTATTTATTTTTGCTTTTTTTGCTTGTGTTTTTGGTCTGGTATCCAAAAAACTATTGGCAATACCAATGTCAAGGAGAATTTTTCCTATGTTTTCCTTTAGGAAATTTAGTTTCATGCATCACCTTTAAGTCTTTAATCTATTTCAAGTTCAGACTTATGAGTGATATAAGGTTCCCTTTTCATACTGTTTATGTGACTATTCAGTTTTAAATATCATTTATTGAACAGGCTATCTTTCCCCATTACATATGTTGGCCCCTGTCAAATATTAGGTGACTGTATGAAAGGATTTATTTCTGGACTCTCAATTCTGTTCTACTTGTTTATTGGTCTGTTTTTATGCCAGTATACTTTATTGTTTTGAGCATGAGGGCTTTGTAGTATAGTTTCAAATCAAGAAGTGTAATCTCCCTTCTTCATTCTTTCTCAGAACTGCTTTGATTATTTGTTGTCTTTCATGGTCTCATATAAACTTTAGGATTCTTTACTTACTTCTGTAAAACAATAATATTGGATTTTTTTTAAGATTTTTAATTTATTTATTTGACAGAGAGAGATGACAAGCAGGCAGAGAGGCAGGCAGAGAGAGAAGAGGAAGCAGGCTTCCTGCTGAGCAGAGAGCCTGATGCGGGGCTCGATCCCAGGACCCTGGGATCATGACCAGGTTCACCCCTTGTCAACTCAACTCTAAGTTTCCATTAGTTTTCCTTTTCCTCAGATTCTGTATGTAAGGGATATCATAATACATAAATTAAAAAAATATATAAAATCTTTGAAATATTTCATCAAGCATAATACCCTCTAGTTCCATCCACGTCATCACAAATAGCAGGATTTCATTTCTTTTGATGGCTGCATAGTATTCCATTGAACATATATACCACATCTTATTTATTGATTCATCTGTTGAAGGACATTTAGTTTCTTTCCATAGTTTAACTATTGTGGACATTGCTGCTATAAACATTTGGGTGCATGTGCCCCTTCAGAATGCCACGTTTGTATCTGTAGGGTATATACCCAGTACTACAAGCACTGGGTCATAGGGTAGTTCTATTTTCAGCTTTTTGAGGCACGTCCACGCTGTTTTCCAGAGTGGTTGCACCAGCTTGCATTCCCACATACAGTGTAGGAGGGTTGCCCTTTCTCCACATCCTCGCCAGCATCTGTCATTGACGGACTTGTTCATTTTAGCCATTCTGAACGGTGTGAGGTGGTATCTCATTCTGGTTTTGATTTGTATTTCCCTGATGCCGAGTGATGTGGAGCATTTTTTCATGTGTCTGTTGGCCATTTGGATGTATTCTTTGCAGAAATGTCTGTTCATGTCCTCTGCCCATTTCTTCATTGGATTATTTGTTTTTAGGGTGTTGAGTTTGATAAGCTCTTTATAGATTTTGGATACTGGCCCTTTATCTGGTATGTCATTTGCAAATATCTTCTCCCAGATAACTTCTGACAGTGATCTTTTGGCTTTGTTAACTGTTTCCTTTGCAGTGCAAAAGCTTTTGGATCTGATGAAATCCCAATAGTTCATTCTTGCCCTTGCTTCCCTTGCCTTTCGCGATGTTCCTAGGAAGAAGTTGCTGCTGCTGAGGTCAAAGAAGTTGCTACCTGTTCTCTCCTCAAGGACTATGATGGATTCCTTTCTCACATTATGCTTCTTCATCCATTTCCAGTCGATTATAATGTATGGTGTTAGGATGGTCCAATTTCATTTTCTGCATGTGGCTGTTCAATTTTCCAGACCCCAAGGCCAATGGCTCCTTCTCTTCCCCAGGGACAGTGTGCTGTGCCTTCCCCACACTTGCTCCTGGGGAGCGCAGTGACAGACGTGTGCAACCATGCATCTCTCCCATGCAGAGGGGATGCCCAGGCAAAGAGGATTTCGCTCCATGCGGGTTTATTACACCGTGCTGTGGAGACTAGCTCCGGCAAGCAGCAGGCAGCATCCCACAGACCCGACTCTGATTTCCCAAAGAATGCTTTGCCTTTTGCTCCGGTGCTCGGGCAGACTCGAGGTCAAGGCCAGTGCCTTCACCACAGGAGAGAGGAGGCAACAGGATCCCTGCACAAGGCCCGAGCACTGGGATGGGGAACAGTGGGGACTGTCTCCACTCTTTCCCCGGCACACCCCGGCCACCCACAATGCTGCCACATTTTGGTGGAAGACGGCATCTGACTGCACGTTTCTCCATGGGGTTGTTTCTGCGAGTTCCGTGTATGGCACGTGGTGGCAAGCCGAAATCTGCCCTTGGGACAGGTGGCCAAGGAGATGGTGACCCTTGGTAACAGAGGCACAGGACAGGCCTGCCTTCTGCCCAGACTCCTTAGAGTGGAGCACGCGCCCCTGCCCTAGTCGTCCCCTCATGTCTCCTTAGCAGCCAGGCTTCCATCTCTCCGCACAGGGAGCGGGTGACACATGTCTGGCCACCGGCCTGCATTTCGTGCCGAGGCAGGCTATCCTGTTCCCGAGCGTTTCCCGACCCCAAGGCCAAGGGATCCTTCTCTTCCCCGGGGGCGGGGTGCTGTGCCTTCCCCACACTTGCTCCTGGGGAGCGTGGTGACAGACGTGAGCAACCATGCTTCTCTCTCAGGCAGAAAGGATGCTAGGGCAAAGAGGATTTCGCTCCATGCGGGTATCTTCCAACATGCTGCGGAGACTCGCTTAGGCAAGCAGCAGCAGCATCCCCAAACCCAACTCTGATTTCCCAACGAATGCTGTGCTTTCCAAGGGGAGATGCCAAGGCAAAGGGGCTTTCGCTGTATGCGGGTTTCTCCCACCGCGAGAGTGGGCTCAGGCACGCAGCAGCAGCCCCCAAAAAGTGGAGCCATTTCCCCTGCCCTAATCTTCCCCTTGTGTCTCCTTAGCAGCCCGGCTTCCTTCGCTCTGCAGTGACAGATGTGTCCCTTTCCTTAAGGCTCTTTCCACAGGCACCACCGCGCTTCTCTCTCAGGCATAGGGGATGCCCAGGCAAAGAGTATTTCGCCCCATGCGGGTTTATTCCACCGTGCAGTGGACACTAGCTCCGGCAAGCAGCAGGCAGCATCCCACAGACCCGACTCTGATTTCCCAGAGAATGCTGTACTTTCCCAGAGGGGATGCCCCGGCAAAGAAGCTTTCGCTCTATGAGGGTTTTTCCCATCGTGCTGCGAATACTAGGCTAAGGCAAGCAACAAAAGCAGCCCACAGAACCGACTCTGATTTCCCAGCGACTGCTATGCTTTCGCAGAGGTTTTCAGCTTGGCGCAAACCGCACTTCGCTTCTGCGTCCTCAGCAAGGCTTTGTTCGTTCGCTCTGTCGCGGCAGGAAAGAAGAGCCGCGGAAGAGCTGGTGCCTCTTGGGCCTTGTTTTCCCGGGCTCCAAGTTCGCGCCCCGGGTTCACCTTGCTAAGCCGAACTAAGCAGACACAGTCACAACCCTGCAGCAGCGTGCGTGGCCTAGCATGACACTCTATGCCTATTACCATCTCCTGGCATAGGTAAGGCTTTGCCTTTTGCTCCGGCGCTTGGGCAGACTCGGGGTCAAGGCCAGTGCCTTCACCACAGGAGAGAGGAGGCAACAGGATCCCTGCACAGGGCCCAAGCACTGGGATGGGGAACAGTGGGGACTGTCTCCACTCTTTCCCCGGCACACCCCGGCCACCCACAATGCTGCCACATCTTGGTGGAAGAGGGCATCTGACTGCACGTTTCTCCATGGGGTTGTTTCTGCGAGTTCCGGGTATGGCACCTGGTGGCAAGCCCAAGTCTGCCCTTGGGACAGGTGGCCAAGGAGATGCTTTCCCCTTGGGACCAGAGGCACAGGACAGGCCTGCCTTTTGCCCAGACTCCTTCCACAGAGTGGAGCATGCACCCTTGCCCTTGTCGTCCCCTCATGTCTCCTTAGCAGCCAGGCTTCAATCTCTCCGCACAGGGAGTAGAGGACACTTGTCTTCTCATGGCCTGCTGTTCGTGCCTTGGCAGGCTATTCTGACTCCCGAGCTTTCCAGACCCAAGGCCAAGGGATCCTTCTCTTCCCTGGGGCGGCGTGCTGTGCCATCCCCAAAATTGCTCCTGGGGAGCGCGGTGACAGACGTGTGCAACCATGCTTCTCTCTCAGGCAGAGGGGATGCTAGGGCAAAGAGGATTTCGCTCCATGCGGGTATCTTCCACCATGTTGCCGAGACTCGCTCAGGCAAGCAGCAGCAGCATCCCCAAACCCAACTCTGATTTCCCAACGAATGCTGTGCTTTCCTAAGGGAGAGGCCCAGGCAAAGAGGCTTTCGCTGTATGCGGGTTTCTCCCACCGCAAGACTGGGCTCAGGGAAGCAGCAGCAGCCCGCACAACATTTCTCAGCGAATGCTGTGCTTTCGCAGAGGCTTTGGTTTGGAGCGAACAGCACTTCGCCGCTGCTTCCTCAGCAAAGCTTCAGTCGAGTCAGGGAAGAAGAGCTGCGGGAGAGCTGGTGCCTCTTGGGCCTTGCTTTCGCGGGCTCCAAGTTCGCGCCCGGGTTTCACTTTGCTAAGCCGAACTAGGCAGACACAGTCACAACCCTGCAGCAGCGTGCGTGGCCTAGCATGGCACTCTATTCCTAATTCCATCTCCTGCTCTGGTAAGGCTTTGCCTTTTGCTCCGGTGCTCGGGCAGACTCGGGGTCAAGGCCAGTGCCTTCACCACAGGAGAGAGGAGGCAACAGGATCCCTGCACACGGCCCGGGCACTGGGATGGGGAACTGTGGGGGACTGTCTCCACTCCTTCCCCGCCGCACCCCCTGTCACCCACAATGCTGCCACATCTTGGTGGAAGATGGCATCTGACTGACCGTTTCTCCATGGGGTTGTTTCTGCAAGTTCCAGGTATGGCACCTGGTGGCAAGCCCAAGTCTGCCCTTGGGACAGGTGGCCAAGGAGATGCTGTCCCCTTGGTAACAGAGGCACAGGACAGGCCTGCCTTCTGCCCAGACTCCTTAGAGTGGAGCACGCGCCCCTGCCCTAGTCGTCCCCTCATGTCTCCTTAGCAGCCAGGCTCCCATCTCTCCGCACAGGGAGCGGGTGACACATGTCTGGCCACCGGCCTGCATTTCGTGCCGCGGAAGGCTATCCTGTCCCGAGCGTTTCCCGACCCCAAGGCCAAGGGATCCTTCTCTTCCCCGGGGGCGGCGTGCTGTGCCTTCCCCACACTTGCTCCTGGGGAGCGTGGTGACAGACGTGAGCAACCATGCTTCTCTCTCAGGCAGAAAGGATGCTAGGGCAAAGAGGATTTCGCTCCATGCGGGTATCTTCCAACATGCTGCGGAGACTCGCTTAGGCAAGCAGAAGCAGCATCCCCAAACCCAACTCTGATTTCCCAACGAATGCTGTGCTTTCCAAGGTGCGATGCCAAGGCAAAGGGGCTTTCGCTGTAAGCAGGGTTTCTCCCACCGCGAGACTGGGCTCAGGCACGCAGCAGCAGCCCCCAAAACATTTCTCGGGGAATGCTGTCCTTTCGCAGAGGCTTTGGTTTGGAGCAAACAGCACTTCGCCACTGCTTCCTCAGCAAGGCTTCTGTCGCGTCAGGGAAGAAGAGCTGCGGGAGAGCTGGTGCCTCTTGGGCCTTGCTTTCCCTGGCTCCATGTTCGCGTCCTGGGTTCAGCCTGCCAGGCCGAACTAAGCAGACACAGTCACAACCGTGCAGTAGCGCGCTTAGCCTAGGATGGCACTCCATGCACACTACCATCTCCCGGTGTAGGCATCGCTTGGCCTTTTACTCTGGCGCTCAGGCCGACTCGCGGACTAGGCCTGTGCTTTCCCCACAGGAAAGGAGAGGTGACAGGATCCCTGCACACCGCCCGTGCACTGAATAGGGAGCTTTGGGGGACTGTCACCACTCCTTCCCCTTAAAACCCGGGCCTCCTCCAAGCTTCTACATCCCGGAGGAAGATGGCATCTGATGGCCAGGTCTTTCTGGGAGTTGTTTCTCGAGTTTAGGGTAGGCGCCTGGTGGCAAGCCCATGGCTCCACCACGGTCAGGTGGCCTAGGAGCTGCTGTCTCCTTGGGCCCAAAGGCTCAGGACAGGCATGCTTTCTGCCCAGACTCCTTCCTCAGAGTGGAGCCTTTCCCCTGCCCTAATCTTCCCCTCGTGTCTCCTTAGCAGCCCGGCTTCCTTCGCTCTGCAGTGACAGATGTGTCCCTTTCCTTAAGGCTCTTTCCACAGGCACCACCGCCCTTCTCTCTCAGGCAGAGCGGATGCCCAGGCAAAGAGAATTTCGCCCCATGCGGGTTTATTCCACCGTGCAGTGGAGACTAGCTCCGGCAAGCAGCAGGCAGCATCCCACAGACCCGACTCTGATATCGCAAAGAATGCTGTGCTTTCCCAGAGGGGATGCCCCGGCAAAGAAGCTTTTGCTCTATGCGGGTTTTCCCCATCGTGCTGCGAATACTAGGCTAAGGCAAGCAACAAAAGCAGCCCACAGAACCGACTCTGATTTCCCAGCGACTGCTATGCTTTCGCAGAGGTTTTCAGCTTGGCGCAAACCGCACTTCGCTTCTGCTTCCTCAGCAAGGCTTTGGTCGTTCGCTCTGTCGTGGCAGGAAAGAAGTGCCGCGGAGAGCTGGTGCCTCTTGGGCCTTGTTTTCCAGGGCTCCAAGTTCGCGCCCGGGGTTCACCTTGCTAAGCCGAACTAAGCAGACACAGTCACTACCCTGCAACAGCGTGCGTGGCCTAGCATGACACACTATGCCTATTACCATCTCCTGGCGTAGGTAAGGCTTTGCCTTTTGCTCCGGCGCTTGGGCAGACTCGGGGTCAAGTCCAGTGCCTTCACCACAGGAGAGAGGAGGCAACAGGATCCCTGCACAGGGCCCGAGCACTGGGATGGGAACAGTGGGGACTGTCTCCACTCTTTCCCCGGCACACCCCGGCCACCCACAATTCTGCACATCTTGGTGGAAGAGGGCATCTGACTGCACGTTTCTCCATGGGGTTGTTTCTGCGAGTTCCGGGTATGGCACCTGGTGGCAAGCCCAAGTCTGCCCTTGGGACAGGTGGCCAAGGAGATGCTTTCCCCTTGGGACCAGAGGCACAGGACAGGCCTGCCTTCTGCCCAGACTCCTTCCTCAGAGTGGAGCATGCACCCATGCCCTTGTCGTCCCCTCATGTCTCCTTAGCAGCCAGGCTTCAATCTCTCCGCACAGGGAGTAGAGGACACTTGTCTTCTCATGGCCTGCTGTTCGTGCCTCGGCAGGCTATTCTGACTCCCGAGCGTTTCCAGACCCAAGGCCAAGGGATCCTTCTCTTCCCTGGGGCGGCGTGCTGTGCCTTCCCCAAAATTTCTCCTGGGGCGCGGGGTGACAGACGTGTGCAACCATGCTTCTCTCTCAGGCAGAGGGGATGCTAGGGCAAAGAGGATTTCGCTGCATGTGGGTATCTTCCACCATGTTGCCGAGACTCGCTCAGGCAAGCAGCAGCAGCATCCCAAACCCAACTCTGATTTCCCAACGAATGCTGTGCTTTCCTAAGGGAGAGGCCCAGGCAAAGAGGCTTTCGCTGTATGCGGGTTTCTCCCACCGCAAGACTGGGCTCAGGGAAGCAGCAGCAGCCCGCACAACATTTCTCAGCGAATGCTGTGCTTTCGCAGAGGCTTTGGTTTGGAGCGAACAGCACTTCGCCGCTGCTTCCTCAGCAAAGCTTCAGTCGAGTCAGGGAAGAAGAGCTGCGGGAGAGCTGGTGCCTCTTGGGCCTTGCTTTCGCGGGCTCCAAGTTCGCGCCCGGGTTTCACTTTGCTAAGCCGAACTAGGCAGACACAGTCACAACCCTGCAGCAGCGTGCGTGGCCTAGCATGGCACTCTATTCCTAATTCCATCTCCTGCTCTGGTAAGGCTTTGCCTTTTGCTCCGGTGCTCGGGCAGACTCGGGGTCAAGGCCAGTGCCTTCACCACAGGAGAGAGGAGGCAACAGGATCCCTGCACACGGCCCGGGCACTGGGATGGGGAACTGTGGGGGACTGTCTCCACTCCTTCCCCGCCGCACCCCCTGTCACCCACAATGCTGCCACATCTTGGTGGAAGATGGCATCTGACTGACCGTTTCTCCATGGGGTTGTTTCTGCAAGTTCCAGGTATGGCACCTGGTGGCAAGCCCAAGTCTGCCCTTGGGACAGGTGGCCAAGGAGATGCTGTCCCCTTGGTAACAGAGGCACAGGACAGGCCTGCCTTCTGCCCAGACTCCTTAGAGTGGAGCACGCGCCCCTGCCCTAGTCGTCCCCTCATGTCTCCTTAGCAGCCAAGCTTCCATCTCTCCGCACAGGGAGCGGGTGACACATGTCTGGCCACCGGCCTGCATTTCGTGCCGCGGCAGGCTATCCTGTTCCCAAGCGTTTCCCGACCCCAAGGCCAAGGGATCCTTCTCTTCCCCGGGGGCGGCGTGCTGTGCCTTCCCCACACTTGCTCCTGGGGAGCGTGGTGACAGACGTGAGCAACCATGCTTCTCTCTCAGGCAGAAAGGATGCTAGGGCAAAGAGGATTTCGCTCCATGCGGGTATCTTCCAACATGCTGCGGAGACTCGCTTAGGCAAGCAGCAGCAGCATCCCCAAACCCAACTCTGATTTCCCAACGAATGCTGTGCTTTCCAAGGGAGATGCCAAGGCAAAGGGGCTTTCGCTGTATGCGGGTTTCTCCCACCGCGAGACTGGGCTCAGGCACGCAGCAGCAGCCCCCAAAACATTTCTCGGGGAATGCTGTCCTTTCGCAGAGGCTTTGGTTTGGAGCAAACAGCACTTCGCCACTGCTTCCTCAGCAAGGCTTCTGTCGCGTCAGGGAAGAAGAGCTGCGGGAGAGCTGGTGCCTCTTGGGCCTTGCTTTCCCTGGCTCCATGTTCGCGTCCTGGGTTCACCCTGCCAGGCCGAACTACGCAGACACAGTCACAACCGTGCAGTAGCGCGCTTAGCCTTGGATGGCACTCCATGCACACTACCATCTCCCGGTGTAGGCATCGCTTGGCCTTTTACTCTGGCGCTCAGGCCGACTCGCGGACTAGGCCTGTGCTTTCCCCACAGGAAAGGAGAGGTGACAGGATCCCTGCACACCGCCCGTGCACTAAATAGGGAGCTTTGGGGGACTGTCACCACTCCTTCCCCTTAAAACCCGGGCCTCCTCCAAGCTTCTACATCCCGGAGGAAGACGGCATCTGATGGCCAGGTCTTTCTGGGAGTTGTTTCTCGAGTTTAGGGTAGGCGCCTGGTGGCAAGCCCATGGCTCCACCACGGTCATGTGGCCTAGGAGCTGCTGTCTCCTTGGGCCCAAAGGCTCAGGACAGGCATGCTTTCTGCCCAGACTCCTTCCTCAGAGTGGAGCCCTTTCCCCTGCCCTAATCTCCCCCTCGTGTCTCCTTAGCAGCCCGGCTTCCTTCGCTCTGCAGTGACAGATGTGTCCCTTTCCTTAAGCCTCTTTCCACAGGCACCACCGCGCTTCTCTCTCAGGCAGAGTGGAAGCCCAGGCAAAGAGGATTTCGCTCCATGCGGGTTTATTCCACCGTGCAGTGGAGACTAGCTCCGGCAAGCAGCAGGCAGCATCCCACAGAACCGACTCTGATTTCCCAGCGACTGCTATGCTTTCGCAGAGGTTTTCAGCTTGGCGCAAACCGCACTTCGCTGCTGCTTCCTCAGCAAGGCTTTGGTCGTTCGCTCTGTCGCGGCTGGAAAGAAGAGCCGTGGGAGAGCTTGTGCCTCTTGGGCCTTGTTTTCCCGGGCTCCAAGTTCGCGCCCGGGGTTCACCTTGGTAAGCCGATCTAAGCAGACACAGTCACAACCCTGCAGCAGCGTGCGTGGCCTAGCATGACACTCTATGCCTATTACCATCTCCTGGCGTAGGTAAGGCTTTGCCTTTTGCTCCGGCGCTCGGGCAGACACGGGGTCAAGGCCAGTGCCTTCACCACAGGAGAGAAGAGGCGACAGGATCCCTGCACAGGGCCCGAGCACTGGGATGGGGAACGGTGGGGACTGTCTCCACTCTTTCCCCGGCACACCCCCGGCCACCCACAATGCTGCCATATCTTGGTGGAAGACGGCATCTGACTGCACGTTTCTCCATGGGGTTGTTTCTGCGAGTTCCGGGTATGGCACCTGGTGGCAAGCCCAAGTCTGCCCTTGGGACAGGTGGCCAAAGAGATGCTTTCCCCTTGGGACAAGAGGCACAGGACAGGCCTGCCTTCTGCCCAGACTCCTTCCTCAGAGTGGAGCACGCACCCATGCCCTTGTCTTCCCCTCATGTCTCCTTAGCAGCCAGGCTTCAATCTCTCCGCACAGGGAGTAGAGGACACTTGTCTTCTCATGGCCTGCTGTTCGTGCCTCGGCAGGCTATTCTGACTCCCGAGCGTTTCTAGACCCAAGGCCAAGGGATCCTTCTCTTCCCTGGGGCGGCGTGCTGTGCCTTCCCCAAAATTGCTCCTGGGGAGCGCGGTGACAGACGAGTGCAACCATGCTTCTCTCTCAGGCAGAGGGGATGCTAGGGCAAAGAGGATTTCGCTCCATGCGGGTATCTTCCACCATGTTGCCGAGACTCGCTCAGGCAAGCAGCAGCAGCATCCACAAACCCAACTCTGATTTCCCAACGAATGCTGTGCTTTCCTAAGGGAGAGGCCCAGGCAAAGAGGCTTTCGCTGTATGCGGGTTTCTCCCACCGCAAGACTGGGCTCAGGGAAGCAGCAGCAGCCCGCACAACATTTCTCAGCGAATGCTGTGCTTTCGCAGAGGCTTTGGTTTGGAGCGAACAGCACTTCGCCGCTGCTTCCTCAGCAAAGCTTCAGTCGAGTCAGGGAAGAAGAGCTGCGGGAGAGCTGTTGCCTCTTGGGCCTTGCTTTCCCTGGCTCCATGTTCGCGCCCGGATTTCACTTTGCTAAGCCGAACTAGGCAGACACAGTCACAACCCTGCAGCAGCGTGCGTGGCCTAGCATGGCACTCTATTCCTAATTCCATCTCCTGCTCTGGTAAGGCTTTGCCTTTTGATCCGGTGCTCGGGCAGACTCGGGGTCAAGGCCAGTGCCTTCACCACAGGAGAGAGGAGGCAACAGGATCCCTGCACACGGCCCGGGCACTGGGATGGGGAACTGTGGGGGACTGTCTCCACTCCTTCCCCGCCGCACCCCCTGTCACCCACAATGCTGCCACATCTTGGTGGAAGATGGCATCTGACTGACCGTTTCTCCATGGGGTTGTTTCTGCAAGTTCCAGGTATGGCACCTGGTGGCAAGCCCAAGTCTGCCCTTGGGACAGGTGGCCAAGGAGATGCTGTCCCCTTGGTAACAGAGGCACAGGACAGGCCTGCCTTCTGCCCAGACTCCTTAGAGTGGAGCACGCGCCCCTGCCCTAGTCGTCCCCTCATGTCTCCTTAGCAGCCAGGCTTCCATCTCTCCGCACAGGGAGCGGGTGACACATGTCTGGCCACCGGCCTGCATTTCGTGCCGCGGCAGGCTATCCTGTTCCCGAGCGTTTCCCGACCCCAAGGCCAAGGGATCCTTCTCTTCCCCGGGGGCGGCGTGCTGTGCCTTCCCCACACTTGCTCCTGGGAAGCGTGGTGACAGACTTGAGCAACCATGCTTCTCTCTCAGGCAGAAAGGATGCTAGGGCAAAGAGGATTTCGCTCCATGCGGGTATCTTCCAACATGCTGCGGAGACTCGCTTAGGCAAGCAGCAGCAGCATCCCCAAACCCAACTCTGATTTCCCAACGAATGCTGTGCTTTCCAAGGGGAGATGCCAAGGCAAAGGGGCTTTCGCTGTATGCGGGTTTCTCCCACCGCGAGATGGGGCTCAGGCACGCAGCAGCAGCCCCCAAAACATTTCTCGGGGAATGCTGTCCTTTCGCAGAGGCTTTGGTTTGGAGCAAACAGCCCTTCGCCACTGCTTCCTCAGCAAGGCTTCTGTCGCGTCAGGGAAGAAGAGCTGCGGGAGAGCTGGTGCCTCTTGGGCCTTGCTTTCCCTGGCTCCATGTTCGCGTCCTGGGTTCACCCTGCTAGGCCGAACTACGCAGACACAGTCACAACCGTGCTATAGCGCGTTTAGCCTAGGATGGCACTCCATGCACACTACCATCTCCCGGTGTAGGCATCGCTTGGCCTTTTACTCTGGCGCTCAGGCCGACTCGCGGACTAGGCCTGTGCTTTCCCCACAGGAAAGGAGAGGTGACAGGATCCCTGCACACCGCCCGTGCACTGAATAGGGAGCTTTGGGGGACTGTCACCACTCCTTCCCCTTAAAACCCGGGCCTCCTCCAAGCTTCTACATCCCGGAGGAAGACGGCATCTGATGGCCAGGTCTTTCTGGGAGTTGTTTCTCGAGTTTAGCGTAGGCGCCTGGTAGCAAGCCCATGGCTCCACCACGGTCAGGTGGCCAAGGAGCTGCTGTCTCCTTGGGCCCAAAGGCTCAGGACAGGCATGCTTTCTGCCCAGACTCCTTCCTCAGAGTGGAGCCTTTCCCCTGCCCTAATCTTCCCCTCGTGTCTCCTTAGCAGCCAGGCTTCCTTCGCTCTGCAGTGACAGATGTGTCCCTTTCCTTAAGGCTCTTTCCACAGGCACCACCGCGCTTCTTTCTCAGGCAGAGCGGAAGCCCAGGCAAAGAGGATTTCGCTCCATGCGGGTTTATTCCACCGTGCAGTGGAGACTAGCTCTGGCAAGCAGCAGGCAGCATCCCACAGAACCGACTCTGATTTCCCAGCGACTGCTATGCTTTCGCAGAGGTTTTCAGCTTGGCGCAAACCGCACTTCGCTGCTGCTTCCTCAGCAAGGCTTTGGTCGTTTGCTCTGTCGCGGCTGGAAAGAAGAGCCGCGGGAGAGCTGGTGCCTCTTGGGCCTTGTTTCCCCGGGCTCCAAGTTCGCGCCCGGGGTTCACCTTGCTAAGCCGATCTAAGCAGACACAGTCACAACCCTGCAGCAGCGTGCGTGGCCTAGTATGACACTCTATGCCTATTACCATCTCCTGGCGTAGGTAAGGCTTTGCCTTTTGCTCCGGCGCTCGGGCAGACTCGGGGTCAAGGCCAGTGCCTTCACCACAGGAGAGAAGAGGCGACAGGATCCCTGCACAGGGCCCGAGCACTGGGATGGGGAACGGTGGGGACTGTTTCCACTCTTTCCCCGGCACACCCCCGGCCACCCACAATGCTGCCATATCTTGGTGGAAGATGGCATCTGACTGCACGTTTCTCTATGGGGTTGTTTCTGCGAGTTCCGGGTATGGCACCTGGTTGGCAAGCCCAAGTCTGCCCTTGGGACAGGTGGCCAAAGAGATGCTTTCCCCTTGGGACAAGAGGCACAGGACAGGCCTGCCTTTTGCCCAGACTCCTTCCTCAGAGTGGAGCACGCACCCATGCCCTTGTCTTCCCCTCATGTCTCCTTAGAAGCCAGGCTTCAATCTCTCCCCACAGGGAGGAGAGGACACTTGTCTTCTCATGGCCTGCTGTTCATGCCTCGGCAGGCTATTCTGCTTCCCGAGCGTTTCCCGACCCCAAGGCCAAGGGATCGTTCTCTTCCCCGGGGGCGGCGTGCTGTGCCTTACCCACACTTGCTCCTGGGGAGCGTGGTGACAGACGTGAGCAACCATGCTTCTCTCTCAGGCAGAAAGGATGCTAGGGCAAAGAGGATTTCGCTCCATGCGGGTATCTTCCAACATGCTGCGGAGACTCGCTTAGGCAAGCAGCAGCAGCATCCCCAAACCCAACTCTGATTTCCCAACGAATGCTGTGCTTTCCAAGGGGAGATGCTCAGGCAAAGGGGATTTCCCTGTATGCGGGTTTCTCCCATCGCGAGACTGGGCTCAGGCACGCAGCAGCAGCCCCCAAAACATTTCTCGGGGAATGCTGTCCTTTCGCAGAGGCTTTGGTTTGGAGCAAACAGCACTTCGCCACTGCTTCCTCAGCAAGGCTTCTGTCGCGTCAGGGAAGAAGAGCTGCGGGAGAGCTGGTGCCTCTTGGGCCTTGCTTTCCCTGGCTCCATGTTCGCGTCCTGGGTTCACCCTGCCAGGCCGAACTACGCAGACACAGTCACAACCGTGCAGTAGCGCGCTTAGCCTAGGATGGCACTCCATGCACACTACCATCTCCCGGTGTAGGCATCGCTTGGCCTTTTACTCTGGCGCTCAGGCCGACTCGCGGACTAGGCCTGTGCTTTCCCCACAGGAAAGGAGAGGTGACAGGATCCCTGCACACCGCCCGTGCACTGAATAGGGAGCTTTGGGGGACTGTCACCACTCCTTCCCCTTAAAACCCGGGCCTCCTCCAAGCTTCTACATCCCGGAGGAAGACGGCATCTGATGGCCAGGTCTTTCTGGGAGTTGTTTCTCGAGTTTAGGGTAGGCGCCTGGTGGCAAGCCCATGGCTCCACCACGGTCATGTGGCCTAGGAGCTGCTGTCTCCTTGGGCCCAAAGGCTCAGGACAGGCATGCTTTCTGCCCAGACTCCTTCCTCAGAGTGGAGCCCTTTCCCCTGCCCTAATCTCCCCCTCGTGTCTCCTTAGCAGCCCAGCTTCCTTCGCTCTGCAGTGACAGATGTGTCCCTTTCCTTAAGGCTCTTTCCACAGGCACCACCGCGCTTCTCTCTCAGGCAGAGCGGAAGCCCAGGCAAAGAGGATTTCGCTCCATGCGGGTTTATTCCACCGTGCAGTGGAGACTAGCTCCGGCAAGCAGCAGGCAGCATCCCACAGAACCGACTCTGATTTCCCAGCGACTGCTATGCTTTCGCAGAGGTTTTCAGCTTGGCGCAAACCGCACTTCGCTGCTGCTTCCTCAGCAAGGCTTTGGTCGTTCGCTCTGTCGCGGCTGGAAAGAAGAGCCGTGGGAGAGCTTGTGCCTCTTGGGCCTTGTTTTCCCGGGCTCCAAGATCGCGCCCGGGGTTCACCTTGGTAAGCCGATCTAAGCAGACACAGTCACAACCCTGCAGCAGCGTGCGTGGCCTAGCATGACACTCTATGCCTATTACCATCTCCTGGCGTAGGTAAGGCTTTGCCTTTTGCTCCGGCGCTCGGGCAGACACGGGGTCAAGGCCAGTGCCTTCACCACAGGAGAGAAGAGGCGACAGGATCCCTGCACAGGGCCCGAGCACTGGGATGGGGAACGGTGGGGACTGTCTCCACTCTTTCCCCGGCACACCCCCGGCCACCCACAATGCTGCCATATCTTGGTGGAAGACGGCATCTGACTGCACGTTTCTCCATGGGGTTGTTTCTGCGAGTTCCGGGTATGGCACCTGGTGGCAAGCCCAAGTCTGCCCTTGGGACAGGTGGCCAAAGAGATGCTTTCCCCTTGGGACAAGAGGCACAGGACAGGCCTGCCTTCTGCCCAGACTCCTTCCTCAGAGTGGAGCACGCACTCATGCCCTTGTCTTCCCCTCATGTCTCCTTAGCAGCCAGGCTTCAATCTCTCCGCACAGGGAGTAGAGGACACTTGTCTTCTCATGGCCTGCTGTTCGTGCCTCGGCAGGCTATTCTGACTCCCGAGCGTTTCTAGACCCAAGGCCAAGGGATCCTTCTCTTCCCTGGGGCGGCGTGCTGTGCCTTCCCCAAAATTGCTCCTGGGGAGCGCGGTGACAGACGTGTGCAACCATGCTTCTCTCTCAGGCAGAGGGGATGCTAGGGCAAAGAGGATTTCGCTCCATGCGGGTATCTTCCACCATGTTGCCGAGACTCGCTCAGGCAAGCAGCAGCAGCATCCACAAACCCAACTCTGATTTCCCAACGAATGCTGTGCTTTCCTAAGGGAGAGGCCCAGGCAAAGAGGCTTTCGCTGTATGCGGGTTTCTCCCACCGCAAGACTGGGCTCAGGGAAGCAGCAGCAGCCCGCACAACATTTCTCAGCGAATGCTGTGCTTTCGCAGAGGCTTTGGTTTGGAGCGAACAGCACTTCGCCGCTGCTTCCTCAGCAAAGCTTCAGTCGAGTCAGGGAAGAAGAGCTGCGGGAGAGCTGGTGCCTCTTGGGCCTTGCTTTCCCTGGCTCCATGTTCGCGCCCGGATTTCACTTTGCTAAGCCGAACTAGGCAGACACAGTCACAACCCTGCAGCAGCGTGCGTGGCCTAGCATGGCACTCTATTCCTAATTCCATCTCCTGCTCTGGTAAGGCTTTGCCTTTTGATCCGGTGCTCGGGCAGACTCGGGGTCAAGGCCAGTGCCTTCACCACAGGAGAGAGGAGGCAACAGGATCCCTGCACACGGCCCGGGCACTGGGATGGGGAACTGTGGGGGACTGTCTCCACTCCTTCCCCGCCGCACCCCCTGTCACCCACAATGCTGCCACATCTTGGTGGAAGATGGCATCTGACTGACCGTTTCTCCATGGGGTTGTTTCTGCAAGTTCCAGGTATGGCACCTGGTGGCAAGCCCAAGTCTGCCCTTGGGACAGGTGGCCAAGGAGATGCTGTCCCCTTGGTAACAGAGGCACAGGACAGGCCTGCCTTCTGCCCAGACTCCTTAGAGTGGAGCACGCGCCCCTGCCCTAGTCGTCCCCTCATGTCTCCTTAGCAGCCAGGCTTCCATCTCTCCGCACAGGGAGCGGGTGACACATGTCTGGCCACCGGCCTGCATTTCGTGCCGCGGCAGGCTATCCTGTTCCCGAGCGTTTCCCGACCCCAAGGCCAAGGGATCCTTCTCTTCCTCGGGGGCGGCGTGCTGTGCCTTCCCCACACTTGCTCCTGGGAAGCGTGGTGACAGACTTGAGCAACCATGCTTCTCTCTCAGGCAGAAAGGATGCTAGGGCAAAGAGGATTTCGCTCCATGCGGGTATCTTCCAACATGCTGCGGAGACTCGCTTAGGCAAGCAGCAGCAGCATCCCCAAACCCAACTCTGATTTCCCAACGAATGCTGTGCTTTCCAAGGGGAGATGCCAAGGCAAAGGGGCTTTCGCTGTATGCGGGTTTCTCCCACCGCGAGATGGGGCTCAGGCACGCAGCAGCAGCCCCCAAAACATTTCTCGGGGAATGCTGTCCTTTCGCAGAGGCTTTGGTTTGGAGCAAACAGCCCTTCGCCACTGCTTCCTCAGCAAGGCTTCTGTCGCGTCAGGGAAGAAGAGCTGCGGGAGAGCTGGTGCCTCTTGGGCCTTGCTTTCCCTGGCTCCATGTTCGCGTCCTGGGTTCACCCTGCTAGGCCGAACTACGCAGACACAGTCACAACCGTGCTATAGCGCGTTTAGCCTAGGATGGCACTCCATGCACACTACCATCTCCCGGTGTAGGCATCGCTTGGCCTTTTACTCTGGCGCTCAGGCCGACTCGCGTACTAGGCCTGTGCTTTCCCCACAGGAAAGGAGAGGTGACAGGATCCCTGCACACCGCCCGTGCACTGAATAGGGAGCTTTGGGGGACTGTCACCACTCCTTCCCCTTAAAACCCGGGCCTCCTCCAAGCTTCTACATCCCGGAGGAAGACGGCATCTGATGGCCAGGTCTTTCTGGGAGTTGTTTCTCGAGTTTAGCGTAGGCGCCTGGTGGCAAGCCCATGGCTCCACCACGGTCAGGTGGCCAAGGAGCTGCTGTCTCCTTGGGCCCAAAGGCTCAGGACAGGCATGCTTTCTGCCCAGACTCCTTCCTCAGAGTGGAGCCTTTCCCCTGCCCTAATCTTCCCCTCGTGTCTCCTTAGCAGCCAGGCTTCCTTCGCTCTGCAGTGACAGATGTGTCCCTTTCCTTAAGGCTCTTTCCACAGGCACCACCGCGCTTCTCTCTCAGGCAGAGCGGAAGCCCAGGCAAAGAGGATTTCGCTCCATGCGGGTTTATTCCACCGTGCAGTGGAGACTAGCTCCGGCAAGCAGCAGGCAGCATCCCACAGAACCGACTCTGATTCCCCAGCGACTGCTATGCTTTCGCAGAGGTTTTCAGCTTGGCGCAAACCGCACTTCGCTGCTGCTTCCTCAGCAAGGCTTTGGTCGTTTGCTCTGTCGCGGCTGGAAAGAAGAGCCGCGGGAGAGCTGGTGCCTCTTGGGCCTTGTTTCCCCGGGCTCCAAGTTCGCGCCCGGGGTTCACCTTGCTAAGCCGATCTAAGCAGACACAGTCACAACCCTGCAGCAGCGTGCGTGGCCTAGCATGACACTCTATGCCTATTACCATCTCCTGGCGTAGGTAAGGCTTTGCCTTTTGCTCCGGCACTCGGGCAGACTCGGGGTCAAGGCCAGTGCCTTCACCACAGGAGAGAAGAGGCGACAGGATCCCTGCACAGGGCCCGAGCACTGGGATGGGGAACGGTGGGGACTGTCTCCACTCTTTCCCCGGCACACCCCCGGCCACCCACAATGCTGCCATATCTTGGTGGAAGATGGCATCTGACTGCACGTTTCTCTATGGGGTTGTTTCTGCGAGTTCCGGGTATGGCACCTGGTTGGCAAGCCCAAGTCTGCCCTTGGGACAGGTGGCCAAAGAGATGCTTTCCCCTTGGGACAAGAGGCACAGGACAGGCCTGCCTTTTGCCCAGACTCCTTCCTCAGAGTGGAGCACGCACCCATGCCCTTGTCTTCCCCTCATGTCTCCTTAGAAGCCAGGCTTCAATCTCTCCCCACAGGGAGGAGAGGACACTTGTCTTCTCATGGCCTGCTGTTCATGCCTCGGCAGGCTATTCTGCTTCCCGAGCGTTTCCCGACCCCAAGGCCAAGGGATCGTTCTCTTCCCCGGGGGCGGCGTGCTGTGCCTTACCCACACTTGCTCCTGGGGAGCGTGGTGACAGACGTGAGCAACCATGCTTCTCTCTCAGGCAGAAAGGATGCTAGGGCAAAGAGGATTTCGCTCCATGCGGGTATCTTCCAACATGCTGCGGAGACTCGCTTAGGCAAGCAGCAGCAGCATCCCCAAACCCAACTCTGATTTCCCAACGAATGCTGTGCTTTCCAAGGGGAGATGCTCAGGCAAAGGGGATTTCCCTGTATGCGGGTTTCTCCCATCGCGAGACTGGGCTCAGGCACGCAGCAGCAGCCCCCAAAACATTTCTCGGGGAATGCTGTCCTTTCGCAGAGGCTTTGGTTTGGAGCAAACAGCACTTCGCCACTGCTTCCTCAGCAAGGCTTCTGTCGCGTCAGGGAAGAAGAGCTGCGGGAGAGCTGGTGCCTCTTGGGCCTTGCTTTCCCTGGCTCCATGTTCGCGTCCTGGGTTCACCCTGCCAGGCCGAACTACGCAGACACAGTCACAACCGTGCAGTAGCGCGCTTAGCCTAGGATGGCACTCCATGCACACTACCATCTCCCGGTGTAGGCATCGCTTGGCCTTTTACTCTGGCGCTCAGGCCGACTCGCGGACTAGGCCTGTGCTTTCCCCACAGGAAAGGAGAGGTGACAGGATCCCTGCACACCGCCCGTGCACTGAATAGGGAGCTTTGGGGGACTGTCACCACTCCTTCCCCTTAAAACCCGGGCCTCCTCCAAGCTTCTACATCCCGGAGGAAGACGGCATCTGATGGCCAGGTCTTTCTGGGAGTTGTTTCTCGAGTTTAGGGTAGGCGCCTGGTGGCAAGCCCATGGCTCCACCACGGTCATGTGGCCTAGGAGCTGCTGTCTCCTTGGGCCCAAAGGCTCAGGACAGGCATGCTTTCTGCCCAGACTCCTTCCTCAGAGTGGAGCCCTTTCCCCTGCCCTAATCTCCCCCTCGTGTCTCCTTAGCAGCCCAGCTTCCTTCGCTCTGCAGTGACAGATGTGTCCCTTTCCTTAAGGCTCTTTCCACAGGCACCACCGCGCTTCTCTCTCAGGCAGAGCGGAAGCCCAGGCAAAGAGGATTTCGCTCCATGCGGGTTTATTCCACCGTGCAGTGGAGACTAGCTCCGGCAAGCAGCAGGCAGCATCCCACAGAACCGACTCTGATTTCCCAGCGACTGCTATGCTTTCGCAGAGGTTTTCAGCTTGGCGCAAACCGCACTTCGCTGCTGCTTCCTCAGCAAGGCTTTGGTCGTTCGCTCTGTCGCGGCTGGAAAGAAGAGCCGTGGGAGAGCTTGTGCCTCTTGGGCCTTGTTTTCCCGGGCTCCAAGTTCGCGCCCGGGGTTCACCTTGGTAAGCCGATCTAAGCAGACACAGTCACAACCCTGCAGCAGCGTGCGTGGCCTAGCATGACACTCTATGCCTATTACCATCTCCTGGCGTAGGTAAGGCTTTGCCTTTTGCTCCGGCGCTCGGGCAGACACGGGGTCAAGGCCAGTGCCTTCACCACAGGAGAGAAGAGGCGACAGGATCCCTGCACAGGGCCCGAGCACTGGGATGGGGAACGGTGGGGACTGTCTCCACTCTTTCCCCGGCACACCCCCGGCCACCCACAATGCTGCCTTATCTTGGTGGAAGACGGCATCTGACTGCACGTTTCTCCATGGGGTTGTTTCTGCGAGTTCCGGGTATGGCACCTGGTGGCAAGCCCAAGTCTGCCCTTGGGACAGGTGGCCAAAGAGATGCTTTCCCCTTGGGACAAGAGGCACAGGACAGGCCTGCCTTCTGCCCAGACTCCTTCCTCAGAGTGGAGCACGCACCCATGCCCTTGTCTTCCCCTCATGTCTCCTTAGCAGCCAGGCTTCAATCTCTCCGCACAGGGAGTAGAGGACACTTGTCTTCTCATGGCCTGCTGTTCGTGCCTCGGCAGGCTATTCTGACTCCCGAGCGTTTCTAAACCCAAGGCCAAGGGATCCTTCTCTTCCCTGGGGCGGCGTGCTGTGCCTTCCCCAAAATTGCTCCTGGGGAGCGCGGTGACAGACGTGTGCAACCATGCTTCTCTCTCAGGCAGAGGGGATGCTAGGGCAAAGAGGATTTCGCTCCATGCGGGTATCTTCCACCATGTTGCCGAGACTCGCTCAGGCAAGCAGCAGCAGCATCCCCAAACCCAACTCTGATTTCCCAACGAATGCTGTGCTTTCCTAAGGGAGAGGCCCAGGCAAAGAGGCTTTCGCTGTATGCGGGTTTCTCCCACCGCAAGACTGGGCTCAGGGAAGCAGCAGCAGCCCGCACAACATTTCTCAGCGAATGCTGTGCTTTCGCAGAGGCTTTGGTTTGGAGCGAACAGCACTTCGCCGCTGCTTCCTCAGCAAAGCTTCAGTCGAGTCAGGGAAGAAGAGCTGCGGGAGAGCTGTTGCCTCTTGGGCCTTGCTTTCCCTGGCTCCATGTTCGCGCCCGGATTTCACTTTGCTAAGCCGAACTAGGCAGACACAGTCACAACCCTGCAGCAGCGTGCGTGGCCTAGCATGGCACTCTATTCCTAATTCCATCTCCTGCTCTGGTAAGGCTTTGCCTTTTGATCCGGTGCTCGGGCAGACTCGGGGTCAAGGCCAGTGCCTTCACCACAGGAGAGAGGAGGCAACAGGATCCCTGCACACGGCCCGGGCAATGGGATGGGGAACTGTGGGGGACTGTCTCCACTCCTTCCCCGCCGCACCCCCTGTCACCCACAATGCTGCCACATCTTGGTGGAAGATGGCATCTGACTGACCGTTTCTCCATGGGGTTGTTTCTGCAAGTTCCAGGTATGGCACCTGGTGGCAAGCCCAAGTCTGCCCTTGGGACAGGTGGCCAAGGAGATGCTGTCCCCTTGGTAACAGAGGCATAGGACAGGCCTGCCTTCTGCCCAGACTCCTTAGAGTGGAGCACGCGCCCCTGCCCTAGTCGTCCCCTCATGTCTCCTTAGCAGCCAGGCTTCCATCTCTCCGCACAGGGAGCGGGTGACACATGTCTGGCCACCGGCCTGCATTTCGTGCCGCGGCAGGCTATCCTGTTCCCGAGCGTTTCCCGACCCCAAGGCCAAGGGATCCTTCTCTTCCCCGGGGGCGGCGTGCTGTGCCTTCCCCACACTTGCTCCTGGGAAGCGTGGTGACAGACTTGAGCAACCGTGCTTCTCTCTCAGGCAGAAAGGATGCTAGGGCAAAGAGGATTTCGCTCCATGCGGGTATCTTCCAACATGCTGCGGAGACTCGCTTAGGCAAGCAGCAGCAGCATCCCCAAACCCAACTCTGATTTCCCAACGAATGCTGTGCTTTCCAAGGGGAGATGCCAAGGCAAAGGGGCTTTCGCTGTATGCGGGTTTCTCCCACCGCGAGATGGGGCTCAGGCACGCAGCAGCAGCCCCCAAAACATTTCTCGGGGAATGCTGTCCTTTCGCAGAGGCTTTGGTTTGGAGCAAACAGCCCTTCGCCACTGCTTCCTCAGCAAGGCTTCTGTCGCGTCAGGGAAGAAGAGCTGCGGGAGAGCTGGTGCCTCTTGGGCCTTGCTTTCCCTGGCTCCATGTTCGCGTCCTGGGTTCACCCTGCCAGGCCGAACTAAGCAGACACAGTCACAACCGTGCAGTAGCGCGCTTAGCCTAGGATGGCACTCCATGCACACTACCATCTCCCGGTGTAGGCATCGCTTGGCCTTTTACTCTGGCGCTCAGGCCGACTCGCGGACTAGGCCTGTGCTTTCCCCACAGGAAAGGAGAGGTGACAGGATCCCTGCACACCGCCCGTGCACTGAATAGGGAGCTTTGGGGGACTGTCACCACTCCTTCCCCTTAAAACCCGGGCCTCCTCCAAGCTTCTACATCCCGGAGGAAGACGGCATCTGATGGCCAGGTCTTTCTGGGAGTTGTTTCTCGAGTTTAGGGTAGGCGCCTGGTGGCAAGCCCATGGCTCCACCACGGTCAGGTGGCCAAGGAGCTGCTGTCTCCTTGGGCCCAAAGGCTCAGGACAGGCATGCTTTCTGCCCAGACTCCTTCCTCAGAGTGGAGCCTTTCCCCTGCCCTAATCTTCCCCTCGTGTCTCCTTAGCAGCCCGGCTTCCTTCGCTCTGCAGTGACAGATGTGTCCCTTTCCTTAAGGCTCTTTCCACAGGCACCACCGCGCTTCTCTCTCAGGCAGAGCGGAAGCCCAGGCAAAGAGGATTTCGCTCCATGCGGGTTTATTCCACCGTGCAGTGGAGACTAGCTCCGGCAAGCAGCAGGCAGCATCCCACAGAACCGACTCTGATTTCCCAGCGACTGCTATGCTTTCGCAGAGGTTTTCAGCTTGGCGTAAACCGCACTTCGCTGCTGCTTCCTCAGCAAGGCTTTGGTCGTTTGCTCTGTCGCGGCTGGAAAGAAGAGCCGCGGGAGAGCTGGTGCCTCTTGGGCCTTGTTTCCCCGGGCTCCAAGTTCGCGCCCAGGGTTCACCTTGCTAAGCCGATCTAAGCAGACACAGTCACAACCCTGCAGCAGCGTGCGTGGCCTAGCATGACACTCTATGCCTATTACCATCTCCTGGCGTAGGTAAGGCTTTGCCTTTTGCTCCGGCGCTCGGGCAGACTCGGGGTCAAGGCCAGTGCCTTCACCACAGGAGAGAAGAGGCGACAGGATGCCTGCACAGGGCCCGAGCACTGGGATGGGGAACGGTGGGGACTGTCTCCACTCTTTCCCCGGCACACCCCCGGCCATCCACAATGCTGCCATATCTTTGTGGAAGATGGCATCTGACTGCACGTTTCTCTATGGGGTTGTTTCTGCGAGTTCCGGGTATGGCACCTGGTTGGCAAGCCCAAGTCTGCCCTTGGGACAGGTGGCCAAAGAGATGCTTTCCCCTTGGGACAAGAGGCACAGGACAGGCCTGCCTTCTGCCCAGACTCCTTCCTCAGAGTGGAGCACGCACCCATGCCCTTGTCTTCCCCTCATGTCTCCTTAGCAACCAGGCTTCAATCTCTCCCCACAGGGAGGAGAGGACACTTGTCTCCTCATGGCCTGCTGTTCATGCCTCGGTAGGCTATTCTGCTTCCCGAGCGTTTCCCGACCCCAAGGCCAAGGGATCCTTCTCTTCCCCGGGGGCGGCGTGCTGTGCCTTCCCCACACTTGCTCCTGGGGAGCGTGGTGACAGACGTGAGCAACCATGCTTCTCTCTCAGGCAGAAAGGATGCTAGGGCAAAGAGGATTTCGCTCCATGCGGGTATCTTCCAACATGCTGCGGAGACTCGCTTAGGCAAGCAGCAGCAGCCTCCCCAAACCCAACTTTGATATCCTGTCGCCTCTTCTCTCCTGTGGTGAATGCACTGGCTTAGACCCCGAGTCTGCCGAGCGCCGGAGCAAAAGGCAAAGCCTTACCTACGCCAGGAGATGGTAATAGGCATAGAGTGTCATGCTAGGCCACGCACGCTGCTGCAGGGTTGTGACTGTGTCTGCTTATTTCGGCTTAGCAAGGTGAACCCCGGGCGCGAACTTGGAGCCCGGGGAAACAAGGCCGCGACAGAGCGAAAGACCAAAGCCTTGCTGAGGAAGCAGAAGCGAAGTGCGGTTTGCGCCAAGCTGAAAACCTCTGCGAAAGCATAGCAGTCGCTCGGAAATCAGAGTCGGTTTTGTGGGCTGCTTTTGTTGCTTGCCTTAGCCTAGTATTCGCAGCACGATGGGAAAAACCCGCATAGAGCGAAAGCTTCTTTGCCGGGGCATCCCCTCTGGGAAAGTACAGCATTCTCTGGGAAATCAGAGTCGGGTCTGTGGGATGCTGCCTGCTGCTTGCCGGAGCTAGTCTTCACTGCACGGTGGAATAAACCCGCATGGAGCGAAATCCTCTTGCCTGGGCATCCGCTCTGCCTGAGAGAGAAGCGCGGTGGTGCCTGTGAAAGAGCCTTAAGGAAAGGGACACATCTGTCACTGCAGAGCGAAGGAAGCCGGGCTGCTAAGGAGACACGAGGGGGAGATTAGGGCAGGGGAAAGGGCTCCACTCTGAGGAAGGAGTCTGGGCAGAAAGCATGCCTGTCCTGAGCCTTTGGGCCCAAGGAGACAGCAGCTCCTTGGCCACCTGACCGTGGTGGAGCCATGGGCTTGCCACCAGGCGCCTACCCTAAACTCGAGAAACAACTCCCAGAAAGACCTGGCCATCAGATGCCGTCTTCCTCCGGGATGTAGAAGCTTGGAGGAGGCCCGGGTTTTAAGGGGAAGGAGTGGTGACAGTCCCCCAAAGCTCCCTATTCAGTGCACGGGCGGTGTGCAGGGATCCTGTCACCTCTCCTTTACTGTGGGAAAGCACAGGCCTAGTCCGCGAGTCGGCCTGAGCGCCAGAGTAAAAGGCCAAGCGATGCCTACACCGGGAGATGGTAGTGTGCATGGAGTGCCATCCTAGGCTAAGCGCGCTACTGCACGGTTGTGACTGTGTCTGCGTAGTTCGGCCTGGCAGGGTGAACCCAGGACGCGAACATGGAGCCAGGGAAAGCAAGGCCCAAGAGGCAACAGCTCTCCCGCAGCTCTTCTTCCCTGACGCGACAGAAGCCTTGCTGAGGAAGCAGTGGCGAAGGGCTGTTTGCTCCAAACCAAAGCCTCTGCGAAAGGACAGCATTCCCCGAGAAATGTTTTGGGGGCTGCTGCTGCGTGCCTGAGCCCAGTCTCGCGGTGGGAGAAACCCGCATACAGCGAAAGCCCCTTTGCCTTGGCATCGCCCCTTGGAAAGCACAGCATTCGTTGGGAAATCAGAGTTGGGTTTGGGGATGCTGCTGCTGCTTGACTAAGCGAGTCTCCGCAGCATGTTGGAAGATACCCGCATGGAGCAAAATCCTCTTTGCCCTAGCATCCTTTCTGCCTGAGAGAGAAGCATGGTTGCTCACGTCTGTCACCACGCTCCCCAGGAGCAAGTGTGGGGAAGGCACAGCACGCCGCCCCCGGGGAAGAGAAGGATCCCTTGGCCTTGGGGTCGGGAATCGCTCGGGACAGGATAGCCTTCCGCGGCACGAAATGCAGGCCGGTGGCCAGACATGTGTCACCCGCTCCCTGTGCGGAGAGATGGGAGCCTGGCTGCTAAGGAGACATGAGGGGATGACTAGGCAGGGTCGCGTGCTCCACTCTGAGGAAGGAGTCTGGGCAGAAGGCAGGCCTGTCCTGTGCCTCTTGTCCCAAGGTGAAAGCATCTCTTTGGCCACCTGTCCAAAGGGCAGACTTGGGCTTGCCACCAGGTGCCATACCTGGAACTTGCAGAAACAACCCCATGGAGAAACGGTCAGTCAGATGCCATCTTCCACCAAGATGTGGCAGCATTGTAGGAGACAGGGGGTGCGGCGGGGAAGGAGTGGAGACAGTCCCCCACAGTTCCCCATCCCAGTGCCCGGGCCGTGTGCAGGGATCCTGTTGCCTCTTCTCTCCTGTGGTTAAGGCACTGGCCTAGACCCCGAGTCTGCCCGAGCGCCGGAGCAAAAGGCAAAGCCTTACCTAGGCCAGGAGATGGAATTAGGCATAGAGTGCCATGCTAGGCCACGCACGCTGCTGCAGGGTTGTGACTGTGTCTGCCTAGTTCGGCTTAGCAAAGTGAAACCCAGGCGCGAACTTGGAGCCCGCGAAAGCAAGGCCCAAGAGGCACCAGCTCTCCCGCGGCTCTTCGTCCCTGCTGCGAAAGAGCGAACGACCAAAGCCTTGCTGAGGAAGCAGCAGCGAAGTGCGGTTCGCTCCAACCAAAGCCTCTGCGAAAGCACAGCATTCGCTGAGAAATGTTGTCAGGCCTGCTGCTGCTTCCCTGAGCCCAGTCTCGCGGTGGGAGAAACCCGCATACAGCGAAAGCCTCTTTGCCTGGACCTCTCCCTTAGGAAAGCACAGCATTCATTGGGAAATCTGAGTTGGGTTTGGGGATGCTGCTGCTGCTTGCCTGAGCGAGTCTCGGCAACATGGTGGAAGATACCCGCATGGAGCGAAATCCTCTTTGCCCTAGCATCCTTTCTGCCTGAGAGAGAAGCATGGTTGCACACGTCTGTCACCGCGCTCCCCAGGAGCAATTTTGGGGAAGGCACAGCACGCCGCCCCCGGGGAAGAGAAGGATCCCTTGGCTGAGGGGTCTGGAAACGCTCGGGAGTCAGAATAGCCTGCCGAGGCACGAATAGCAGGCCATGAGAAGACAAGTGTCCTCTGCTCCCTGTGCGGAGAGATTGAAGCCTGGCTGCTAAGGAGACATGAGGGGACGACAAGGGCATGGGTGCGTGCTCCACTCTGAGGAAGGAGTCTAGGCAGAAGGCAGGCCTGTCCTGTGCCTCTGGTCCCAAGGGGAAAGCATTTTTTTGGCCACCTGTCCCAAGGGCAGACTTGGGCTTGCCACCAGTTGCCATACCCGGAACTCGCAGAAACAACCCCATGGAGAAACGTGCAGTCAGATGCTGTCTTCCATCAAGATATGGCAGCATTGTGGGTGGCAGGGGGTGTGCCGGGGAAAGAGTGGAGACAGTCCCCACTGTTCCCCATCCCAGTGCTCGGGCCCGGTGCAGGAATCCTGTCGCCTCCTCTCTCCTATGGTGAAGGCACTGGCCTAGACCCCGAGTCTGCCCGAGCGCCGGAGCAAAAGGCAAAGCCTTACCTACGCCAGGAGATGGTAATAGGCATAGAGTGCCATGCTAGGCCACGCACGCTGCTGCAGGGTTGTGACTGTGTCTGCTTAGTTCGGCTTAGCAAGGTGAACCCCGGGCGCGAACTTGGAGCCCGGGAAAGCAAGGACCAATAGGCACCAGCTCTCCCGCGGCTCTTCTTTCCTGCCGCGACAGAGCAAACGACCACAGCCTTGCTGAGGAAGCAGTAGCGAAGTGCGGTTCGCGCCAAGCTGAAAACCTCTGCAAAGCATGGCCGTCGCTGGGAAATCAGAGTCGGTTCTGTGGGCTGCTTTTGTTGCTGCTTTTGTTTTAGCCTAGTATTCGCAGCACTTTTGGAGAAACCCGCATAGAGCGAAAGCCTCTTTGCCCGGGCATCCCCTCTGGGAAAGCACAGCATTCTTTGGGAAATCAGAGTCGGGTCTGTGGGATGCTGCCTGCTGCTTGCCGGAGCTAGTCTCCACAGCACGGTGTAATAAACCCGCATGGAGCGAAATCCTCTTTGCCTGGGCATCCCCTCTGCATGGGAGAGATGCATGGTTGCACACGTCTGTCACTGCGCTCCCCAGGAGCAAGTGTGGGGAAGGCACAGCACACTGTCCCTGGGGAAGAGAAGGAGCCATTGGCCTTGGGGTCTGGAAAATTGAACAGCCACATGCAGAAAATGAAATTGGACCATCCTAACACCATACATTATAATCGACTGGAAATGGATGAAGAAGCATAATGTGAGAAAGGAATCCATCATAGTCCTTGAGGAGAGAACAGGTAGCAACTTCTTTGACCTCAGCAGCAGCAACTTCTTCCTAGGAACATCGCGAAAGGCAAGGGAAGCAAGGGCAAGAATGAACTATTGGGATTTCATCAGATCCAAAAGCTTTTGCACTGCAAAGGAAACAGTTAACAAAGCCAAAAGATCACTGTCAGAAGTTATCTGGGAGAAGATATTTGCAAATGACATACCAGATAAAGGGCCAGTATCCAAAATCTATAAAGAGCTTATCAAACTCAACACCCTAAAAACAAATAATCCAATGAAGAAATGGGCAGAGGACATGAACAGACATTTCTGCAAAGAATACATCCAAATGGCCAACAGACACATGAAAAAATGCTCCACATCACTCGGCATCAGGGAAATACAAATCAAAACCAGAATGAGATACCACCTCACACCGTTCAGAATGGCTAAAATGAACAAGTCCGTCAATGACAGATGCTGGCGAGGATGTGGAGAAAGGGCAACCCTCCTACACTGTATGTGGGAATGCAAGCTGGTGCAACCACTCTGGAAAACAGCGTGGACGTGCCTCAAAAAGCTGAAAATAGAACTACCCTATGACCCAGTGCTTGTAGTGCTGGGTATATACCCTACAGATACAAACGTGGCATTCTGAAGGGGCACATGCACCCAAATGTTTATAGCAGCAATGTCCACAATAGTTAAACTATGGAAAGAAACTAAATGTCCTTCAACAGATGAATCAATAAATAAGATGTGGTATATATGTTCAATGGAATACTATGCAGCCATCAAAAGAAATGAAATCCTGCTATTTGTGATGACGTGGATGGAACTAGAGGGTATTATGCTTGGAGAAATAAATCAATCTGAGAAAGACAACTATCATATGATCTCCCTGATATGATGAAGTGGAGATGCAACATAGGCAGTTTCGGGCGTACGAAAAGAAAAATAAAAAAAAGATGGTATTAGGAGGGAGACAAACCATAAAAGACTGAATCTCACAAAACAGACTGAGGGTTGCTGGGGGGAGGTGTGTTGGGAGAGGATGGTGGGGGTATGGACATTGGAGAGGGCAGGTGCTATGGTGAGTGATGGTGAGTGCTGTGAAATGTGTAACCTGGTGATTCACAGACCTGTACCCCTAGGGATTAAAACACATTATATAAAAAATTTTAAAAAATAATTTAAAAAACCCATTAAAGAAAAAACACAGATTGCAAGCCCAGAGCTAATCTCATATTCAATCAAAACTTTTGAAAGTTTTCCCCTTAAAGATCAGAAGAAAGACAAGTGTGTCCATTTTCACTACTCTCATTTGACACAGTAGTGGATGTCCTAGCCAGAGAAACAAGGAACACAAAGAAACAAGAGTCTCCAAAAAAAAAAAAAAAGGAAGAAGTAAAATTTTCTTTTTTTGGATAACATGAACTTACATGTTAAAAAATCCTAAAAAATTCACAAAAAATTTGAATAAACAAATTTAGTAAAATTACCATATACAAGATCAATATATAAAAGAAAAGAATTTTGTTTTGTTTCTTTTTTTTATGGACTGATTCCCAGTTTGTCATGTGATCCTTGTTCAGTGATCATGCTAATCTTCTCTGCATCATTCCAATTTTAGTATATGTGCTGCCAAAGTAAGCACAAGACAGGAGCATTTTAACATTCTAATGATGAACTATCTGAAAAAATAAAGAAAACAATCTAATTCACAATAGCATCAAAAATAATAAAATACTTAGGAATAGATTTAACTAAGAAGATGAAAGATCTGTACTCCATAAACTATGACATTGATAAAGAAATTGAAGGTGACAGAAATGGAAAGATAGCTCATATTTACGAATGGTAAGAATTAACATTGTTAAAATGTCCATACTACCGTAAACCATCTGTAAATCCAATTCCTATCAAAAATCCAATGTTAGGGGCGCCTGGGTGGCTCAGTGGGTTAAGCCGCTGCCTTCGGCTCTGGTCATGATCCCAGGGTCCTGGGATCGAGCCCCGCATCAGGCTCTCTGCTCAGCAGGAAGCCTGCTTCCTCTTATCTCTCTGCCTGCCTCTCTGCCTGCTTGTCATCTCTCTCTGTCAAATAAATAAATTAAAAATCTTAAAAAAAATCCAATATTATTGTTTTACAGAAGTAAGTAAAGAATCCTAAAGTTTATATGAGACCATGAAAGACAACAAATAATCAAAGCAGTTCTGAGAAAGAATGAAGAAGGGAGATTACACTTCTTGATTTGAAACTATACTACAAAGCCCTCATGCTCAAAACAATAAAGTATACTGGCATAAAAACAGACCAATAAACAAGTAGACAGAATTGAGAGTCCAGAAATAAATCCTTTCATACAGTCACCTAATATTTGACAGGGGCCAACATATGTAATGGGGAAAGATAGCCTGTTCAATAAATGATATTTAAAACTGAATAGTCACATAAACAGTATGAAAAGGGAACCTTATATCACTCATAAGTCTGAACTTGAAATAGATTAAAGACTTAAAGGTGATGCATGAAACTAAATTTCCTAAAGGAAAACATAGGAAAAATTCTCCTTGACATTGGTCTTGCCAATAGTTTTTTGGATACCAGACTAAAAACACAAGCAAAAAAAGCAAAAATAAATAAATGGTATTACATCAAACTAACGTTTCTGCATTGCCAAAAAAAGGGAGAGAGAATGAAAACACAATCCACAGAATGTAAGAAAATACTTACGAATCTTATATCTGAAAAGAGGTTAATAACCAACAGATACAAATAGAAAAAAATATATGATTAAAAAAATAGCAAAAGGATCTCAATAGACTTTTTTTTTCAAAAAAGGTATATAAATGACCAACAGGAGCATTAAAAAGTGCTCAACGTAAAAATCTCAGGGCAAAGTCCTTATGTTGTTGTTGTTGTTGTTTACCTCTGAAAAACACAGCAAGATATTAGAATATATACTACCAAAAAATTGAAACTAACCAATTTTGGTAAATATTGGGGAAAACGGGGAACTTATGCACTGTAATAGGGATATAAATTTGTATGGAAAACAGTATGGAGATTATTCATATTATTAAAAGTAAAATTACCATATGATTCAGTAATCCCACTTCTAGGTATCTATCTAAAGGAAACGAAGTCACTGTTCAAAGACATATCTGCACTCTTATGTTTATTATAAAATTATTAACTCTAAGCAAGAGATGGAAATAACTTCAGTATCCATTAATGGATGAAAGAATAAAATAAGTATGGTAAATATATACTACGGAATACTACTTAACCATGAAAAATTAAGAAATACTGCCATTTACAACAGCATGGATGGATCTTGAAGGTATTATACTAAGTGAAATATTTCAAAGATTTTATATATTTTTTAATTTTATGTATTATGATATCCCTTACATACAGAATCTGAGGAAAAGGAAAACTAATGGAAACTTAGAGTTGAGTTGACAAGGGGTGAACCTGGGGTGGAGTAAGGTGGTCCAAGGGTGCAAACTTGCAACTATAATATGAAAAAGTTCTGGGGATCTAATGTACAGCATGATGATCATAGTTAATAAAATATACATACTTTTTTTATTGTGCTTCCCTTTATTAAACTTTGCATATATCACATTCTTACAAGTTGAAAGTTTATAGCAATCTTGTATAAAAAAAGTCTGCTGCCACCATTTCTCTAACAACATTTGTTCATTTTGTGTCTCTCTGTCACATGTTGGTAATTCTTGCAATATTTCAAGTTTTTTACATTATTATTGTATTTGTTATGGTGAACTGTGATCAGTAATTATGACCCACTGAAAACTCAGAACTAGTTTACTTAAGGTATATACATTGTTTTTCTTTAAAAACATAATGCTTTTGAACAGTACAGTATAGTGTCTATTTTTTATATGCACTGGGAAACCATAAAAAATAATAATTTGACTTAGTTTATTGAGATAATCACTTTATTGAGGCGGTCTGGAACAAAACCCACAAGACCTCTGAAGTTTATCTCTACTATACTATATACATAAAAGTTGCTAAGAGAGTAGATCTTAAAATTCCTTACGATACATGCATAAAAATCAGTGGCAACTATACGAGATAGTAGATGTATTAACATTTTTGTGTAGATTATATTGCAATAAAGATGTATACCAATTTATCAAATTGTACAAAATTTACACAATGTTAAAAGTTTGCAATGTTATAAGAAATCATTTCTTAAATTTACAAATATGTCGATTTTTTTCAATAAAGCTGGAAAAAACTTTTTGTAGAATTAATCTATTTTTCAAAAAAGGAAGTAAGGCAGTAGAAACTGCAACTAACTCTGAAATAATAGAATATAAAATCCATTTTTGTTATATACACTGTGACAAAAACTATTACTTAGTTTACAATGGAGGAGTACTTATGAAGCATGAAGGATGGTCTATAAAAAAGGCTGAAAGAGCTCAGTTTTAAGGTTTAAATTTAAAATCTTCTTTTGAAATACTAAACTGACCACCCAGTGTTCCAAACATCAATGTCTTAACTGCATGAATTTATTTCATACAACTCTATAATCTAGTTTCATAAGAAAGCAGCATGCAAAGTTTGAATAAGACAGACTTGCTTAAGTTTCTTTATGTTCAACAGTAAAGGATACCTCCTTAAAAACAAATAGAAGAAAAATCAGCATATTTATTATGATAATTATTATTCATAAGGAGATTCATATTGAATTAGGGAATATATATCCTCAGAGGGGGTAAAGTAAAATGAAATTTATGTTGGTAAATGTGTCTAATAATAGTCAATACAATGCCTCAATATAAATGAATATTACCATTTTGAACAATTTAATTACTATTACTAGAATTATTATAAGTATAAAAATAGCTATCATTTTAGCATGGAATATGAGACTCTCATGCTCCATGCTTCATCACATCCACACAACAACGCTGCATAATAAGTATTATCATCACCATTTCATGGGTGAAAAAACTGAGGCTAACACATTTAGATAACTGGTTTATGATTACATGGGTAGCAAAAATGCATCACACTAATTTAGGCTTTATGATTTTAGAATTGTACTCTTTCCACTGCACATTCTATTACTCTGTAAATACTTGGCCTGTTTTCATTTGGTTCTTTAATTTTATTCATGTGGTGATGGCTTAAAGCTTCCTTTAAAGGAAGCTTAAAAATTTCATTTAACCAAAAGCTCCCAAGAATTAAAAATGCCACGGATCTAATGTAGACATGGATATCATTAGTTAATGGGTAACTATATATTTTCCACCCTAGTGAGATAACAATCAGAGTATTTTTCTAAGTTTTAGTCTCTCAGTGTTAAAAAGCACTTTGTTAAAATAGAAATATTTAGACAAAGGTGATCAAAAGTCTGAATCAGGTCACCTTAAGGTAAATATTAGGAACCTGAGGAAACAAATGGAGATTTGAACACTGAGCTATGATATAATGAATGGTTTCAAGTATTTAGTAGAGTATAGAAAAGCCCTTTAAAGCCTGGTCTTAGCCAAGCATTGCAGCTTCTGGGATATCTGTCTATCTATCATCTATCTATCTAGATATAAATTTGAAAACTTTTTTAACTTAAAGATTTTGAGAAATAGAACATAATCAGCACCATAGAAGATCTGTTTATGATAACAACCTAGCCCCTCCTCCCAGTTTGTTAATATTCTCTCTTATTTAATGTAACATTGTGCAAATAGACCACTACTGATCTGCCGTTATGAATGAAATAGCTATAATCATCTGTTTGCATATCCTGGTGAAAATATTCATTTAGTTCCATGTTGTATTTCTAGGAATGGACCAAATTTTTATTTTTATTTTTAAGTTTTCTAAATATTGTCCAACTTACCTCAAATGTTTTTATTATGGGCACTTTCATTCTTTCACATTCTTGCAAGGCAATTTTACTGTTGCCCAATATGGTAAGTGTGTAATAGTATGTCATTTTAGGTTTTAATTTATTTTTAATTTAATTTAATTTAATTCCAGATTCATAATAAAGATAAACAGTTTTTATATATGAGTGGCCATTTGGATTACCCTTTCTGTAAAGTACATGCTCAAATCTTTTGATATCTTAACACTGTGTCATACTGACTTCTTTAATAGTAGATTTTCTGAATGAACTTTTAGCTGTGTAGGTCTTCTCTATTTTATTTTGAACTTGTTTTCATTTCAAAATCTTTATATTTATTTTCATAATCTGCTTTTATTTTGCTTTGTCTATTATCTATCTATCTATCTATTTATTTGCAAGCAAGAGAGAGTGAGCAAGTGAGAGTGCAGGGAGGGATAGAAAAAGAAGGGAAAAGAATCTTAAGCAGGCTCCAGGCTCAGCACAGAGCCCAACTCTGGGCTCTATTTCACAACCATGACATCATGACCTGAGCCAAATTGAAAGAGATAAAATAAAATTAAGGTGTTAAAAAAAAAAGGAAAAAGAATTGGAGGTTTAATTAAGTGAGCCACCCAGGCACCCCTGTGGTATCTTAAATTAGCTGTCATATCTTTAAAGTTCTAGAGTATCCATTTGGTTCATTTATAAAACCTTTCTCAATATCATTTTTAGTGTCAGCTTTTTGTTCAATTTGCTTCCCCTCTCATTTCTTTGAGCAGAGTAATCAAGCCATTTTACAATCTTTATTGATCATTTTAACATCATACTTAATCCCATTTTGTCTATCAAATCTTGTTAATGGTTTTTCTTTGTGTGCTTTGTTACATTTTGCTATGTTCAAGACATTATATTTGAAACTCTTATTGAGTAGGGATAATTAAGAGCTATAATAACGGTATGGTCCTCCTTGGTAGGATTTTCTCTTATATCTGAGACTCTACAAGACAATCATACTCCAAATTCAGTGATTGGCTTTCTCAGTTTACACAGAAGGCAAGGTAGGCTATAGTCTTATTTCTGCTTCTCCTTGTGCTTTGGGGATCTCAACTTAAATTTGGGTTGTACCAAAGTCCTCAAATTTGATTGCTGCTGGATTTGTTTCTCTAGTATCAAGAGTCTATGAACAACACAGCTCAGTGTGTTTTAGCAGTTTCAAATGCTCTCATAGCTAAAATGGCTTCAGGGCATATATCTCTAGGCTCTCATTGTATTTCGTATTTTGGCCCAGTAATCCCTCACTTATTTTTATAATCATTCTGATATTTTTAACTTTAAAAGCTATTTTGTCTGGATTTTTAGTTGTCTTAAGTAGGAGTTTTTAGATCACCATTACTAGAAGCAACAACAAATATACATGAAAATATCTGCAGTAGTTTATCACATCTTTATGGCTTTGAACTTCCATAAGCTGAGGCATCCTTCTCTAATCACTTAGGCAAACTCCAATTTAACCTTTAATACAACCCAAGAATTGCTTCATTTAAGAACATGTTCAGGGATGACTCTTCCCCACTGTTCTTACCAACATTCCCACACACTCTTTGCTACCCACACCTTGCTTATGAACTTTCGTTAGGTATATCAGCGTGACCAGAATTTTGCTCTATTGTATTTTTGTCCTTTAGAGCTTTAATTAAATATGAATTCCATAGAAAGTCTGTCCCTTTTCTTTCAAACCTGGGTTAGTTATTTCTTCTCATTCTTTGTCAGAAGTTACTTTATTAGAGAAACTTATAGCTCTATTGTGACTTTGGAGCCTTTACAGTTTTTCGACTGGAAAAATCACCCATCCCTGAGATTTTTACGCAGCTTCCTAGCTGATATTATTCAGAAATCTGTTCAAAACAGACTTTTTCAGGGAGGCCCTTTCGGACCACTCAGTTAAAAAACCTCTTCTCAATCACTGCTCTTTTAAAAATGTGCTTATTTAGTTCAAATATGCATCTCTATTAAAGAAAAAGCAGTACAATTTTTTTTTTAAAGTTGGCTTACCTATTATCTATCTCTCCCATTAAAATGATTCCTCTGGCCTGGGGTTTTGTTGTGCTCATTTTAGGCCAGGCACTCAATAAATTGTCACTGAATGATTGAATTGTTTGACTCCCTTGCTAGATTCTCAACTTCATGAGGCCAAGGATTGTTCTATTCAGTCCTTCTTTATCCTCAATGTCTGTTATATTGCAGTCACTTACGTGACTAATGGGAAAAATCACAGAAAGAAAGAGTTAAAACTACAGAAAAACCCTGTAGGTTCAATAACACAAAGCTTTCTAAAATTATTTAGCCCAGGAATTGAATACTGGCTGCACTTTTGATTTTTTTTAAATGGTATTGAATTTAATTTAAATGGAAATACTGGAATGGTAGAATAATAAAAAAATTATAAAAGCAACTTGCTCCTTAAAGTAAGAATTATATAGGGCATCTCTTCTAGAAGCAAAATTTTCAAATGACAAACATCTGAAAGCATAGAAGGAGAAGTAAGAGTGTGAATTGTACTTCAATGCTCTTTTCTTTATATTCAGCAAACAGCTTCATTCACACACCTTTCCAATTTTTTCAACTCTTTTGACAAAGCCTTCAGAGGAGTTACTGCTGATGACAACCATCACAGCCTAACAGGAGAAATTTTATAAAGAAAAATAATAGCATGTTTTTCCCAAATTGTTAAGGATATGGTGAAGCTCTGTCGGATTCAAAGGAGGAATGTGCAATTCCATGCTATATATAATAATAACTTGTTTTAATAGTGGCTTTGCAATTTTTCAGATATATCCATTTACTGAAACCACTATCAAATAAACAAAAACAAAGAAATGAACAGGGGTTCGAGACAGAAATTATCTAATCTAAAAATAGCACATGTTCACAGAATACACAACACATATCCCAAGTACTACTATAGGTTTCAAGTAATAGTCAAAACAATAGTAAAAATGATTCAGACCACACCAGTCAAATCATAAATGGGACCTTAACTGTAAATCCTTATCTTTAGATCAAAGCGGGTAATTGGGGGCTGAAGATACATTATAGAACTAATATGTTATAGAACTCCTCTGAAATGAGTCATTTATTCCATCACTTTTCCTGCACAGCTGCTGACCCATGTTTTGGTTCCTGGAAATAGCTGCTTCCCTGTCATACTTCTTAAAAGCACATATATTGATAACTCTACTCATTCCTCCATTCTCTGTGACTGTCACTGTGTTAAAATGTGGAGTCAGCTGACTCACTTGTGATGGTAATAAAGTAGATGAGTTTGCAAAGTATTTTGTTATTTCTAAAAATGCAAAAACCAAATTACATTGAAATCATAAGGGGTGTTTCAGGGAGAGCTGTCGGATGTGGTTTCTTGTGTAATCCACAGAGATTAGCTCCAACACATATTTAAACTCTCCTCTAGGAGCAACCTTAGTGGTAAAGCAAGAAGATAAACAGATGTAAACACACCCTGGCACAAAATTATCACTTATGTTTGGCTTCCTAGTCTCCTCGTGTTACTTATTTATCTTAACTTCTCTCTGAAATCAGGGAACACAGAATCTCAATCAGTTGACATTTTTCTACTGAATTACCCAATAGTCTGATCATACCCCAAGACTTTTTAAAATTATTTCACTCATAATCCCAAATCTGCTTTGCTTCCTCATCTTAGTACACTGTAATTTGATTTCAAAATGAGGACAGTTGTCAGTAATGCCACATTCGTTCATCTATTTTACAATTCCATGTGCTTATAACTATGAAGATATGTTAATAACATCCATTCCAATAAGCCACCCTAAATTTATTATCATGAAACAAGACCTCAAGAAAGAGAATTCAAAATCATCCATGTATTTGCAACTTATTACAATAAAGCCTTTATCAATAGACTTCCCTGTGCACATGGTGGTCAAATTGCTGGTGAAAACCAGCCAGATCTATTACAAGCTTTCTCATGGCTTCTAGGTAACCCAAGTGAGCCTTTATTGATACTGGGAAGGGATAAAGCAGGGAAGGGATAAACAGTGCTGTAAGAATTGGCTAGACAAAAGTAATGACTCTCATTACAAAGTGAGTATTTTAAAGCAAAAGAGCCTGTTGGGAATATTGTTTTATAAAATAGTGGTTTTTTTATTAACTTTTTAAAATTCAATTAGGTAACATATAGTGTACCATTAGTTTCAAATGTAGATTTCAGTTATTCATCCATAGCATATAATAGCTAATGCTCAGTACTTACTGTGATAGCTTCTTGAAAGCAGAATTTTAACCCACTGAGCCACCCAGGCGCCCTTGAAAGCAGAATTTTAGATCACATTTTCTGATTACTTCCATGTCGTACAACACTTTCCTGCTAGCAACCTTCAAAACATACTGTTTGTTAGAGGAATTTCTTTAATAATAAATAAATAGAAATTTATTTAAATTTATAAATATATAAAATAAATAGGAATTTATTTAAATTTATTTAAATATTGCACACTGTTTCATTGTTCATAAATAAGGTGATGATATTATAGCCATTAGTTGGTAGCACTGATATATCACTTTCTTTTTACTTCTCAGTGCATTCTCTTTACACAAAATAGATATATATTTTAAAAGAATCTGAATCTGTGGCAAACTTGTAAAAAACCCTATACAGTAAAGTTTATCATTTTAAGTAATCTCAATTATCTTCCTCAATTGTGATAGTATATCCTTCTATCTAGGCCAGATATTGTATGAGGGATTTGAAAAGACATACTTTTCTAAATTTCACTTTTCTCATCTGCAAAATGCTTATCATATCCTACAATAAAATACACTTACAATTTTTTGATGAAAATTTATTTATTTATTTTAAGATTTTATTTCTTTATCAGAGAGAGTGGGCGAGAGAGCAAGCACAGGCAGACAGAATGGCAGGCAGAGGCAGAGGGAGAAGCAGGCTCCCGGCCGAGCAAGGAGCCCGATGCGGGACTCGATCCCAGGACGCTGGGATCATGACCTGAGCCAAAGGCAGCTGCTTAACCAACTGAGCCACCCAGGCGTCCCTTTTGATGAAAATTTAATCTGTATAAACAATATATTTGCTGTAATGCGTGGTTCATGGAAAACATCTTATTTAATTATAAGCAACAACAGTATTAGAAATTAAGTAAATGTGTCTATAATATTTAAAGTTTTAACACATAATTCCACTGCTTTGCCTTATTTTCTCAAATCCCTTTACCACTTTCACTGACAGAGTTAAATGTACTTTTTCTACTAGTAGCCAGCTCTTTGTCTTTTGTCAGAAAGATGCCCTTGTGAATTATTTATAATAGAGATATTAGCAATAATAATAATAATAATAAATAGCAATGAAAATGTTAAAAAAAAGTTTTCTTAACTAATTAGGGTTCTTAGACATCAATTAGAGGAACCACCTCGGGCAAGCAAATTAATCTGCAAGACATTCCCAGAATTAACAAGTCAGTCAGATACAGGGTTGTCCGTAGACTGAAAGGTGAAGCAAAAGGACTAGGTTTGGAAAATAGGTAAGGACAGTGAAAAAAGTGATCAAATTTTGGGGCAAAATAAATTCTTAGGTGTCCTTTCAATGGAGTCCTGTTCATTATGTAGCAGAAACTCTAGAGATTATCTCAATCCATTGGAGTCACCCCGTTTATTAGCTTGCTATTGACAAAGTTATTTACAAACTGTAGAGCAAGAGGTTATAATGGAGAAAACTGATGGTAATGCACAGGATTCTTGTTAACAATAATGCAAGTTAGTGATTTTTCATTAGAAAACATAAATTCTATAACCCAAATTATGGGCCCAGAGCACTTCTGCTGCACAACTCTGCTTATATCCCAAATAACCATGTGAACTAGTTTTAATATCTGCTTCTCTTATTAATTTTTGAATAAAAATTCTTGACACAAGTATTTTATAATTGTGTGATAACCATGCATTTAATTTCTTGGAGAACAAAACACACTTTAGCATAACTAGGTTCGTTCACAGAACCAGCCTTGATAACACACTTCTATATGTTAGAAATGATGTAATAAATGTAGAATATTGGGCACTTGTTTGGTATTCTTTGCCATGTTTTGCACTATCTAAAAAGAGATCAGTGAACTTGGACTGGAGTTAGTAGACATGGAAGAAAATAAAATATTACAGAGAAGAATACTCTGTGGTCCACAACCTAAACGGGCTGGGATTCCCATCATTTGGATCCCTGTAGCTTTACAAAAGTCAATTAAATTTTTGTATCTCCGATTAAAGTTGATTCCCCAGTACTTTTTCAAACATCTCTTGTAAAGTATTGTTTCCCAGAAAAAAAGGGATTTTGCACATGTATCTGCCTTTGTCTCTGGTCATGATCTCAGTCAGGATCCTGGGATCGAGCCCCATTTCGGGCTTCCTGCTCATTAGGGAGTATATTTCTCAGTCTCTCTCTGCAGCTACATCCCCCTGCCCCACTCATGCTCTCTCTCTCTCTCAAATAAATAAATACAATCTTTAATTTTTTAATTAAAAATAAGATAAATAAAATAAAATAAAAAGTCTGGTCTTACTGCCCCATTTAGCTCCTTTTGTTTTTTTGAGTTGTATTTAAAGCAGCATGAGAGAACATGAGGCTCTCAAACTTTAAAAAAAAAAAAGGAAAAAATTGAGTTTTGTTAGGATTTAAGATCTTGTCTGCTAGACAAAAACGTTGGCTTTGTTAACATGTGAAAATCAACAAAAGAGAATAAGATCGAATTCTAATAATTTTTGTAGAAATTAAAAATTTCCTCCAACCCAATTACATACAGACCCATTAAGTAAATTCATTCCAATGTCCCAAACCAACCTTTTCTAATAGTAATGCATCTGTGTAAACAGGGTCAACCCAAGGAATAAATAAATATTATTATTTTTTTTCCTGTCTCTTCCACAGTCACATCTGGGTATATTGGTAGCAAGCCAATTATCTATCTTATAAGACATGATATCATAAGGAAGGTTATTCTGTCCATTTGGAACAACTGAAAATCATTGTAATTTTATCTTGGTGCAGTAACTTGAGATGGCACAGTGTGGGTTATGAATATATTTTATTTTTTTTACTGGGAAGAAGAGATTATAGAGATATTGGTTATCCAAGAGAGACTGACAGGTGTTGATAGTTGCCAGGTCAATATCCATCTACTCTTTCCTTTCATATCAGAAAGCACTGAGGGATTGACAACAAGGAAACTTAAAACAACATCAAATATTTTATTGTCTCTTTTCTAGTTACATTGTAACCTTATGACAAAGTATCAGTCGTACAAGATATCATTCTCTTTTACCTCTATCTTTCTGCCAGAAATGTGGGCTTAATAGTGAGAACTCCAACAGCAATTTTTGCAACTGTGAATAAAAAGCCATGAAAACCTCTAAGATAGTTCACTTGACTTTCTTAAGACTCTGAACCAACACATTACATTTTTGCAACTGTGAATGAAAAGCCATGAAAACCTCTAAGATAGTTCACTTGACTTTCTTAAGACTCTGAACCAACACCAGAAAACACTCTCTGTAGTCTTCTTGTTAAATGAAAAATATGGTTAAACCACTTTTGACAGTCTACTACCTACAGCAAACTGTAAATCTTAATTGAAATATGTCCTCTCAGCTGTGCTTAAGCAACTGAGTCCTGAGCTTTTTAGGTTTTCAGTCTGAAAGAGTACACCTCGGGTGCTCTGAAAGGGAAGAGAAAGGACACCCTGTTCTCCATATAAATTAAAGAAGAGAAATCTGTGCATTTAAGTGGGCCATATAAAATTTATCAAGCAATTATCTCCTAACTCCTTCCTATCCAAATTACCTGATATGCTCTCCCTACTCCTTTATTCCACGTTACTGCCTTTTCCAGGATTCTGTATCACATCACAGCATGTCTTCTGTTATTTCCTTCTTGCAAGCTAGTTTTGTTTTCTCCATCTAAAAAAATCAACAATCATTGTGTATTTCAATTCCCATTTTCCTCAAATGCATTGATTCTTCTTATCTATTACTCTTTTCTCATACTCAGTGTCTTTGTCTTTATGGGGTTTGTACTTTGCTTTTCCCCATTCTTTACTGCCATTATATAATCAAATCTAATAACTTCTTAGAGAAAGTTAAAAATTCCTGCATAGCCACACGTGAACACAAAGTCACTGATTTTTAGCAAACCTATAAGATAGTCAGACATCCATTCAATTTCTTTTTAAGATTTTATTTATTTATTTGACAGAGAGGGATGAAAAGCAGGCAGAGAGGCAGGCAGAGAGAGAGGAGGAAGCAGGCTCCCTGCTGAGCAGAGAGCCTGATTTGGGGCTCGGTCCCAGGACCCTGGGATCATGACCTGAGCCGAAGGCAGCGGCTTAACCCACTGAGCCACCCAGGCGTCCCTCCATTTAATTTCTTAACTGAGTCCCAAATGCATCCTGACTTCTAACCTAAACCTAAGTTCTACTTCTTACACGTTGTTATATGACCAAATTCTTTCAGTTCAGTATTTTGTAACATTTAAATATTAATCAATTGATGCTTTGTCTGTGTATTTCTATGAAAATAATTTGAATACTGTAGATTTATTGTTATATTTATAGATTTATAATCAAAGTTTCATCAGTTGAAGTTTTTGGAATTTTCAGATATAATGATTAACCTAAAATGATACTGCCTCAAATCCCTCTGATATCAAGGCCCAACTCCTGATTATAGCCAAACCTGTGGTGGATAGTTCCATGGGAAATTGCAGTTACTTAACACTGATAGGATCTCATGTTCTCTCTCTCATTTTGGAATGTCTCCAACACAACCCAAAAGTGTAGGAGAGTTAATGTCCTCTGAGGACAGCTCTCAGTGAAGTGGAAATAAGAACCATAGGTAAAATTGTCAGTTTTCAGGTCTTCATGAGGACAACTTAAAGAAGTTTCTCAGGACCTTTCAGTAAAAGCAAGCCTTCATTTTCTATCCACAACAATTATATCAACAATGTACCTCTTTGACAAAGTTGCTTCTTCACTGTATCACTTTCCCATTCTTTTCTACCTTGGATAATCTCCCAGATAAACTAACAGTACTCAAATCCTTTGTCCTACTCTTTGCTCTCAGGATAAATGGAGCCAAAAGACTTAGATTAATATCAAGTTCTGAATGGGATCTTAGAGCTATTTCTGTCCAGATTTTCATAAACATAGGGACCTTTGAATTATCAGGCTATAAATAAGTTCTAAATGGAGGGAGCAAAAGCAAAAAGTAGAAATTTTTATGTTTGATTTTTAATCATGATTAATTGACTTTATTGATTATTAAAAATACTAACATTATAAAAGTGTGGATCTTTGTAAAACAATGTCTTAATGTAAGAAAGAAGTTGCATAGTCCTTTTGAGAATATTAAACCAAGTGTTCAGGTGCCATCTAATTTCTTGTTTAATCCAGAACTTTGGTGTGCATCATCTTGAGGAATAGGATTTTGAAGTCCAGACAGACTAACAGAAAACTGATCCAAATGTGTGTGTTTATATTTCTGCTTTTGTTGTAAAAATCAAAGTGTGATTGCTGGTTTAAAATGGTAAAACTAATAATGTTCATGGACTCGATTATAAATTTTCTAATTGTATGGGAAGAATCCAACAAAGATAGAATTAATTGATTTGCAAATCCTCAAAGAGCTACAGGATCAGGTAGTGGTATGTTCTGATTCAACAGCATCATAATGCAGCATTTTATATGTGTGGCTAATGGATATTTTCATGAATGTTTGCTAGCTAGTCAGCCAATACAGAGAAATATTAGGTAGGGTAATTACTCACAGTTGTGTTTAATATAATGAGAGAAAATTATCAAATGGCACTAATAATAATAATCCTATAGCAGGCTAAATAATTCAATGATAATTACAAGTATTAATCTAGCTTTCTTCCCTGATTATGACTCTTCTCTCCTTTATCATAATGGGAGTAGCACATTGTCTGCAATGAATTGTGAAAACCCAGCAGTGACTTTGGCAGTGAAGGCCTCCCATCAATTTTGATAGGTTAAAAGGATTCTGGTTGGTCTTGAGCAAATGTGTCAATTTTTTTATTCTGTGTGTGTCATAAAAGAAAGAAGCAATAGTAAATTCTTGCTGTTATTCCATGGAGCCAATAAAATCATACTGCCAACAAGAGGCTGTTGACACCATAGGTGTAGTTAACTGTCTTGAAATACTACGCCTGGAAATAAAATCCTAATATTTCACATAACCTCTTTTTTTAAAAGAAACAAAACAAAACAAAACAAAACAACTATACTGCTTACATTTAGGGCCCTGCTGTTGTGTAACTATTTTTGAACATGTCTTCTGTAAGTGTATATATATATATATATATGTATATATATATATATATATATACATATTTTTCTGTGCAATAAATTCATTTAGAGATAAATTTGGATTGCAAATTATTTTGGGGGAGGCGTGGTATTTGTGGCTAGTCTTACAAGTAAAAAGGACTAAAAGAAAGAAGAAAAACATTTTTTATTACAGCATATTTACATCTGTCCAAAGTACTTATCTACTATAATACTGACTAATGTATAATACTGTACACAAAGAAAGAAGCTAAATGAGTTATAATTCAGTCAGTGTATAGCTGGCCATTTTAAAACTTACCACTGAATCTTTCTGGTATGCAATGTGATATCTGGCAATCTGGTCCAGTTCATTACATCAGGTCATTTGTATGTTCTTATTACCATTTTGATAGCATAGCACATTTTATAACCCAGACATTTTACAATGGAACTATGATGCATGTATTTTCAAAAGTATAGACATACATGAAGCTATGAGGTCAAAAAAGATGAATGTCCGTAGTACCATATAGACTCAACAAATAAAAGTGTCCAAGGGTCTGAGTGTGACTTATGAATATTGTATAAGATTAGGCCAACATGTGGTTTTGATATAAATAATCTGTTCTTAAATTAGAATTACAATCGTTGAGTACAGTGTTGAAAATGGCAGATAGATTTTAGCTATCTTTGCTCACTAGGGAAAATGGAAAAATGTTTAGTTTGGTCAGATTTTCACTTAACTTCTGAAAAATCTTACGTTTGAGAGAACCCTTCTGAATTAAGAATCCTTAAAGACATAACCCCTTTGGCACAAGTTTTCAAGAAACTTGTTTGATGTTGTAGACAATTCTATGGCACACGTACTGTTCTAGATGTTTCATGCCAATAATATGTAAGCCATACCAAGGCTACATATACATATAGAGATGTTCCTCAGCTTACAAGGGGGCTATGTACAGAGAAACACATAAAAAATTGAAAATGCATTTAATACCCCTAAACAATCAAATATCATAGCTTACCTTAAGCTTATTTAAACATACTCAGAACACTTACATTTGCCTGCATTTGGGCAAAATCATCTTAAGCAAAGCCTATTTTATAACAAAGTATCAAATATCACATGCAATTTATAAATATTACATTAAAAAAAGAAGAATATATATATTCTATATATATATTCTATATATAGAATGCTTGTAAGAATATCAGGTGTTCACCCCTGTAATCTTCTAGCTGACTGGGAGCTGTGGCTCACTGCCGCTGCCCAGCATCACAAGATGGCACCATATAGAACAAGAGTTTCAGGTTTTAGGTGTTGTAAATTTTACCCAAACTGACATTGGTCAAACTCGTTTTTGTCATCATATATATCAAGTAGTTTTCTCGGGTTTATTTTTAGAATATCCTTGTATAATGAATATTTACACTGATATCTAGTATAAAAATCTTGCAATTTAACAGTAGAAACATTAAGATATTGAAAATCAATCTATTTCTTTAATTCATTGAAGACATTTTTGGCTTGTTTCCAGTACTTTCTTACTGGTTAAAAAGTGAATTTGAAGTAGTCTGGATTTCATTATTATATGGCACTTTCCCTTTGATGAATACAAAGACGATATTCTATATTAGCTATCTGAGAAGAATTTATTTTTTTAATTTTATTTATTTGTAAGAGAGAGAGAGTGAGAGAGAGCACAAGCAGGGGGAGCAGCAGGATGAGGGAAAAGCAAACTCCCGGCTAAGCAGGAAATCTGTTGCAGAACTGAGTCCCAGGACCCTAAGATCATGACCCGAGCTAAAGGCTCAGGCGTTTAACTGACTGAGCCACCCAGGTGTCCCAATCTGAGAAGAGTTCTGTATGCTATTCCTATTGATATGCAGTTTAAAGTCTAGGTAATTAACTTAATATTTTAGTGGCTATTGTATAGATAGCACTATGTTCCAGGCAGAGAGTAAGAAAGAAATATTAAATCAACCATATTCTATGCATTCTAAATGAAAATAATTAATCAATCATAATAAATCCTTCTATTTATGGAATATCAACTTATAAGCTTTCCTCCATATGAACAATGCCAAATACCAGAATAAAGGGTCATCTAATACAAATAAAGGATAGAATTAAAGAATTCTGGTAAGCCATTTAATTTTGAAAAATGGTGTTCTATTGTTGCTGAGTTGTGGTTTTCCGTTACATAATATCTGATAAGTGTAGAAGTAACATGAGTGTTACGTGAGATGAGAAATGGTATATAATTAAGATATTTTTAAAAGTACAGATAAATACAAATTTGTAAACATAGCATTATGGAGGAGTAAAAATAAATGATAGCTACACACTCTAAAGTGAATAAAACTTGGAAAGCTAATAGAGAAGTAAAACAAGGACAGTGCAAAAAGTATGGTACATTTTTATGAAGTTCAAACAAATTCTGTGAAACCATAGATGGACTTAAAGATACTATTATGTATCAAATATTGTAAAAATTAAGCAAGGAAATAGCAAACATAAAACAACCAAAGCATACAAACTAGGGTAGATACAAGAGGTGTGATCATGTTCTACTTCATAAAGAGATGAGTTAATAGATAAATACAAGTAACTAGACTTTTTAGAAGTTCATAAAACGTTGCCTGTTATTTCTTAGTAATATAAAATATATGGTTTTCTAACAAAAACGTTTATCTTAAAAATATTTAAAAATAAATTTCAGGCTACTCCTAAGGTTATATTTACTTTTCCACTGTGGGAAAAGCTGGTTGTTGTAGTTGTAGTTGTTTGTTTGTTTTAGTCTCCTCCTAGTTTTTATTATTATAATGTGGAATGAGGAATGTTAGATTGAAAAGTGAATTATTTTATAGACAAAAATCATTACTTGATTCACCTCCTGGTACAGCAGATGGAACTCCTGAAAATATGCCCTTTTGCCTTATGGAAGAGTAACAGTTATGCTTACTTCTGAAACATACTTGGTGGTGGCCCTAAATAGTGACACCATAGTAAACATTTTGAATATTTGCAATTAATTTTTATAGTCATAGGGCTCCAAAAGGCACTGCAGGTATCTTAGCAGGTATTTCAATAAGGCTAAAAGTTGCCTGACTGTTTAAAAATATTAGCAAGGCACAAAACATGGCAGAAGTATTGTCCTCAGATATTATTTTTTTCCATATGCTCCTGATTTCACACATGACAAGTTATTTTTTCAAATATTTATTATAAAAGTTTTTATTTATTTATTTGACAGAGATCACAATTAGGCAGAGTCAGGCAGAGAGAGAGAGGAGGAAGCAGGCTCCCTGCTGAGCTGAGAGCCCGATGTGGGCCTCGATCCAAGGATCCTAGGATCATGACCTGAGCCGAAGGCAGATGCTTTTACCTACTGAGCCACCCAGGCTCCCCCATGACAAGTTATTTTGATAGATGTATATACAGTGTATTTTCCAGTTATAAGAAAAATGGTTCTGCTATTTTTAACCTTTTTTTAAAATTAAATAATTTTTTTCATTGAAATTTTATTTTTTAATGTTTTACTTCTCTTTTCTTTTTTTTTAAAGATTTTATATATTTATTTGAGAGACAGAGATCACAAGTAGGCAGAGAGGCAGGCAGAGAGAGAGGGGGGGGGGGAAGCAGGCTCCCTGCGGAGCAGAGAGCCAGATGCGGGGCTCAATCCAAGGACCCTGAGATCATGACCCGAGCTGAAGGCAGCAGCCCAACCCACTGCGCAACCCAGGCGCCCCAATGTTTTACTTTTCAATATACTACTTAGAATATAAAACCTATTCCATTTTGTAAGATGTTTACCATTTAAAAACTGGTAATTTTCTCATTGTGTCTTCCCCTCACATTGCTTTATTTTGAATAAAAAATTTCACAATAAACATAACTGATGCTTTCCTTCTGATGGTCCCTCTGTTGGTCATATTGTATATGAGCCATGACAATTAGTTTTACAAAATTTATTGATGTTTGTTGATATGTTTTATCATAACTAATTTTCCCTCCCTTATCTAGATTCCCCAGCTTTCAGACAGGTGGACACTTCAATAAACCATACCCAAGGGATGTATCAAGTACTTCTTAGACATTCTCTCAGATCCTTCAGGTGTCATTTTGCCTAGGGATTTGCAGTAGGTTCTGCCAGAGGCACCACTGTGACAACTGATGTCCATGGTCTATCTCCTGCTAAGCTCAAGAGGTCACTGGTTTCCAAGTTTATCTATACAATTAATGCATACCAGCAAGTTCTTTTTTTTTAATATTAACAAACTTATTTTAAAGTTTATATGGAGAGGCAAAGACTCACAATAGTCAACATATTGTTGAAGGAGAACAAAGACTGAGGACTGACTTCAAAGTTTACCATAACGATTGGGCGCCTGGGTGGCTCAGTGGGTTAAGCCTCTGCCTTCCGGCTCAGGTCATGATCCCAGGGGCCAGGGATCGAGTCCCGCATTGGGTTCTCTGCTCAGCAGGGAGCCTGCTTCTCCTCATCTCTCTCTCTGGCTGTCTCTCTGCCCATTTGTGATCTCTCTCTCTGTCAAATAAATAAATAAAATCTTAAAAAAAAGTTTACCATAACGATAATTGTAAGCATGATATTGTAATACCACAGAAAGACTAGATTAAAGCAACAGAATATATATTATCAATTATATTTTATATATAATAGAAAAGCAAAAGCAATACAAGAGAGCAAAATACAATCTTTTAAACAAATGGTTCTGTAGCAATGGTGAAGCTAAATCTAAAAATATAAAATAAAATAAATCCAGGCAGATATCCTACACTCTTCACAAAAATGAACTCAGATTGGATTATAAACCTAAACATGAAACATGTAGAAGGTAATATAGAAGAAAATTTAAATGACCTTGGTTTTCGCAATAACTTTAGCTAAAAAACACAAGCACTGAATTTAAAAATGTCTACTCTGTGAAACACAATGCCAAGAGAATGAAAAGGCAAAGCACAGACTATGAAAAAAAATTTGCAAAATACACATCTGGCAAAGGACTGTTAATCAAAAATACACAAAGACCCCTTAAAACTCAACAATGGGGGAAAAACCGGATTAAAAATGAGCCAAAGACCTTAGCAGATACCTCACAAAAGAAAATATTACAGATGGCAAATAAGCATATAAAAAGATGCTTCACATCAAAGGTCATCAGGAAAATGCAAATTAAAACAAAAAAGAGACACCAGTACATACCCAGAATCCAGAGCACTGACAACAGAACATGAAATGTTGGTGAGGATGTGGAGCAACAGGAATGTTCTTCCATGTGTATTGAGAATAAAGAATGGAAAACAACTTGGCAGTTTCTTACAAAACTAAACATATTCTTGCCAGATGATTCAGCAGTAGCAGCTCTTGGTATTTATCCAAAGAAGATGAAATCTATACCCACAAAGATGTCTATAGTAGTTTTATTCATAACTGACAAAAGCTTGGAAGCAACCAAGATATCCTTCCATAAGTGAAAGGTCAAAGAAAGTGTAGTACATGCAAACAATGGAATATTATTTAATGCTAGAGAAATGAATTACCAAGCTATGAAAAGATATGGATATAAATATTTAATAAATATTTGATTTTAGGCTTCTACCAGTCTATCAATAGTATTAGTATATTTTAACAGTGAATGCTCAGCATTCATGAATTTACCTAATAAAACATTTTGGGTTCAATATTTTAAATACTTCAACCTCTATGATTATATTCCTAATAATTTTGAATTGGGGTAAATAAACCTTAATTTTTTGTAACTTGTTTCTTATTGCAAGAGAGCTCAATGAAATTTTAGAAAATAAAAATTTACAAAAAAAAAGTTTAGTTTACTATTGCCAAATAATTTAAAACTTTATCTTATATTCAAATACATATATTTTTCTAAATTGATTTATATGCTACTAAAACCAAAAACTTTTAGTTATACTAGATTTCATATCCTGCAATCAATGCCAGAAATCCATCTGGCAATGATTTGTCTTAAATAGAGTTAAGATGGGTGTTATTACAATGCAAGATGGAAACAAAGATAGTATAACAATTGGTGTTACATAACTTTTCCGTTTTGATCAAGTTACTAATCTACAAAAGGCTTTTATCAGTGACAGACTTGGGACTTTAACAAAACTTTTAAACTAGCATGTGCGACTCATTCCTAGAAAACAACACAATCAATAACACTTTATTTAGATTAAATCATGACTATTTCTCCATTTGAATAAAAAAGGTAGCAACCCCAATAAGTTTATTGAACATGAAAAGTTGAAATGCTATAATGCTCCTAAGGAATTAAATGATCCAGTCAAGAATTACAAAAAAAGGATATAAATTACCAAAGTGTTTGTATAATTGTAATGTACAACTGCCCATTATCGTTCCATAGTGTAGGCTTGTACAAGAACTCTATAAAAGAACTCCACTTCTAAACTGTGGAAAATATGTTCCCTTTCCCCCTATATACAAATATTAAGCCATTCATTTAGCTTTTAAAATATCCACTTAATACAGGCTTTTTACACATTTGAACAGGCAGCAGGGCTCTATTCTTATCGCTTACATCTGAAGGATAGACTTCTAGCGTAAGAGGTAAAGCCCATAAAGGAGCCCAATAATAACAACAAAATACAGTTTAGTGAGCCCTTACAATCTGCCAGCTACCTTTCTGAGAATACTTCAATTAATAAAACATATAAAATACCTGACCACAAAGAGCTCACATTCTTTTGAAATATAATAGTGAAATAAACCAATAATAGAGGGGCACCTGGGTGGCTCAGTCCATTGAGTGACTGCCTTTGGCTTGGGTCATGATCTCAGGGTCCTGGGATGTAACTCCCCAGCAGGCTTTCTAGGCAGTGGGGTGTTTTCTTCTTCCTCTGCGCACCCTCCCAATTCTCTCTCTCTCTGTCTCAAATAAGAAAATAAACCAGTAATAGAATAATGATTGATGGTTGATGGTGATAAGTGATACAAAGAAATACAAGAAAGGTAAAAGCCATTGGAGAATGCTGGGATGAAAGTTAATTTTATTTTGTTTTGGGTGGTTATATCTCATTTATGAGATGTTATTTGCACAAAGACCCAGGAAGTGAAGGAGAGTGTTATACAAATATTAAAGGAAAAGATTGCTCTAGGCAGAGCAAGTAAGTATATAGACTTTGTGTGAACAGCTTGTCTGTTACTTTTGAGGAAAAGCAAGGAGGCCAATGAGGAGTTCATAGTGGTGGAGAGAGGAAGAACGTATTGATGTATGACCTTCTAGTACATTAAAACGCCTTCAGTTTTTATTTAATATGAATAGGGAAGATACCAAAAGTCTTTCAACAGCAGAATAAAATCATCTGACTTGATTTTTAGGTTAAATTGCTGTACCAAAATAAATTTGCAGGGAGAAAGGAGTGCAGTTTGTGTGGAAGTGGGGTTATCAATCAAGTCAATAATTCAGGAACATATGATGGTGTTTTTAGCATGCTGGGTGGTAATAGAAGTGGTGAGGTATGGTTTTCATTGTGTATATATTTTGATGGTGAATATTCTGGTGAACAGGATGGGGTATGTGCAGGACAGACATCAACATTTATTTTACCTGCACAAACAGAAGGGTGGAGTCTTCATTCCCTGATATGGAGAGAACTCTGAGTTCAAATGTTCTTTCTCATTAAATGGCATAGTGATGATGAGGATTTAGTCAGACAGTGAAAGAGAGCAGTAAGCATAGTGTTAAGCGGTAAGACATTATAATACATTGGAACATCAAAAAACGTTGTGTTGGATCATCTGTTTATGTGAGTAAATAAATAAATAAAGCTTCCTGGGGTTCTGATAGAGGTAAAGAAGACTGCTATATGATCCAAAGGGGCACGTGCACCAAATGTTTATAGCAGTAATATCCACAATAGGCAAACTATGGAAAGAACATAGATGTCCATCAACAAATGAATGATATATATATATATATATATATATATATATATATATATATACACACACACAATGGAATACTACTCAGCCATCAAAAGAAATGAAATCTTGCCATTTGCGTTGACATGGATGGAACTGGAGGGTATTATGCTTAGCAAAATAAGTCAACCAGAGAAAGGCACTATCATATGATCTCCCTGATATGAGGAAATGGAGGTGCAATGTGGGGGGTTTGGGGAACAGGAAAAGAGTAAATGAAACAAGATGGGATCGGGAGGGAGACAAACCATAAGAGACTCTTAATCTCACAAAACAAACTGAGAGTTGCCGGGGGGGGGGTGGGGAGGTTAGGGAGAGGGTGGTGGGGTTATGAACATTGGGGAGGGTATGTGCTGTGGTGAGTGCTGTGAAGTGTGTAAACCTGGTGATTCACAGACCTGTACCCCTGGGGCTAATAATACATTATATGTTAATGAAGAAGAAGAAGAGGAAGAAGAAGAAGAAGAAGAAGAAGAAGAAGAAGAAGAAGAAGAAGAAGAAGAAGAAAAAGACTACTATAAATCAAATGCTATGGTTTTCAGCATAGAGTGTGTAATCAGGCATATTTTATTAAAGTAACCAAGTAAAATGATGGTCGAAAACTGGAATAACAGAAAACATAAAAATTAGAGATTTTAAAAAGAGATATGGGACAGTGTAGAGAATATAGTCAATGATATTATAATAGTGTTATATGGTGACAGATGGCGGCAATATTTGTAGTGATCATAGAATAATGTATGGAGATATTGAAAACCTGAAACCAATGTAACACTGACTATCAACTACACTCAAATAAAAAAATAGTAAAAATAAAACATTTCAATTTAAAAAGATAAAAAGAGGGACAAGAATTTGAAAAGTGAATTTCAAAAAGA